>NC_051438.1:30208650-30220001 GCF_001649575.2 Kryptolebias marmoratus | reverse complement strand
TAATACTCGACATTAAATAAAGTCCCAGCATTCCTTCAGGAATCTGTATCACCCGCCAGTTTTTACCTGAGATCACCTTGTGATAAAATGAAGGAGTTATATCTCCTTTGGATAAACCTTGAAAATAACATCAAACGTGTAATATCTGGTGTGATCTGCTGGAATACGTGTTGTGAACGACTCTCAGCTACTACCACTCTAAACTTTAGATCAGTTCTAACCCTGTTTGTGTCCTTTAAAGCTGGTCAGCTGTGGCAGCCATCTTGAATAAGGTTAATCAGTTATATGTCCATCCAATGATTCGACCAAAACCTCAGTCTGTTTCAGGTGCTCTGATTGGTGCTCACTGCTCAGTGTTTCACTGAGGAAGCTTCTGATTGGCTGCTTTGTATTTTTTAGGCAGAATGACGAAGATGTTTGTGTTATTGTGTCTGTGCTGTTAGCAAAATATCTCATAAACTACAGGAGGAGTTTTAATGAAAGTAATTGGATCCACATCTATAACTGATTAACTTTTGGAGTTAAACCAACTCAAGATGGCCACCACAGCCAACTGAACTTAGAAAAAACCTAAATGGCTACACATCAGTGAATTTACAGATACTGAGCTCAAATCTGGAGTGGTAGTAGCTGAGAGTCCTCCCCATCACACCGTCTGAGCTCTAACAGATCATGACAAACATCTGGAGTCACGTTGTTTGAACGGCTCAGATTTGATCATTTCCTACAGGCGGCGGGTGATATGCATTCCTTCAAGGAATGCTGGAGTTAATATTTGTTCTGTTAAATGCTGACTCTTTGATGGAGCTGAAACTTGTCGGTTTAATTCTAAATTTCGGCTTTAATTACAACAAATGTTGCTGTAAATTGTAACATCAAACCGGCGAGCATCCGACACCATCTCCTCCTTCTAATCTCACTGTTTTCTGATAACAAGTGGTCCAATTATTGCTGTTAAACTAAACAATGAGTGACAAAAAGCAGTTTTCTCAGCCTGAGTGTGAAGTTCCTGCATCTCAGGTAGCTTCAGGTAGCTCTCTGTGTGTGTGTGTGTGTGTGTGTGTGTGTGTGTGTGTGTGTGTGTGTGTGTGTGTGTGTGTGTGTGTGTATGTGTATCGCAGCGTGTGGCGGCTCGTTCAGGTTCTGCTGTTGAGGAGGAGGAAGGAAGGTGACATCATCTCCTGACTGAAGCGGAGCTCACACCTCAGCTCTCAGACAGGTGAGAAGCTACAAACAATCCTGAGCTTGTAATGAGGATGGCTGCTGCTCTCAGACTGAAACATTCACGCTGCGTTTTGTTTGTTCGGCTCAGATCTGCTTTTTAGAGATTTCTGAACGTTTTATTAAACTTTCATCATGGATTGAAGGAGAACAAAACTGTGTTAAACGTCAGGCTGACACACAGGTACAGGCTGTATGTGTCGACATGAACATGTTTTATGCTTAAACATAAATTAGTGTTTTCATTATTCAAAAAAAAAAAAACTGTAACATAACCAAACTTTTATTTTTGAAGGGTATCAATGAGCTTTACTTTGAAACTCCAGGTTCAGTCCTCTTCCTGTTCTTCTGAATCCTCCTGAAAATCAGAGCTCTGACAGGAAGGATCTTTGGGGGCGGCCATGATGGAAACACAGGAGGAAGAAAAGCATGCTGGGTAATACAGAAGCTGCTGAGGAGCTGGTTGCCATGGTGATTCCCTCCTTTATGGAGGGAGTTTAACCTGTGATTTTATAAAAACTGTTAAAGATCTAAAACCTCAGTTTAGTCATTAAAGAGGAGTTTAAACTCTAAGCTGTAGAACTCCGGGACTCGGGACTCAGGACCGGGTTTAGAGCTCCAACAGGACCTGGTTTAGAGCTCCAACAGGACCGGGTTTAGAGCTCCAACAGGACCTGGTTTAGAGCTCCAACAGGACCTGGTTTAGAGCTCCTAATGCCCCTTTTACACGGACCCTAGCGGTCCCGGCTCTACTCTACTCGGCTCGCTTTGCGCGTGTTTCCACCAGCATTTTTTCGAGGCCGGTCCCTGCTTTTTTGGTCCCTGCTTCAGAGTCGGGCCAGCCGGGTCGGCCCTGCTTCGTGGGCGGAGCAAGCTTAGCTCCTGTTCACTCATTGGTCGTGGGTGTGACCAGATGCAAGCATAAAGAGCGAAGGTAGGAATATAAACAACAGCGTTAGCTTACCCTGCAGCGTTTAGCCGTCTGTCCCCCAGCTGAAGGCCTGTAAAGCCTGAAATCTCCGGCGGATAACAGCTGTCCTACTCCGCGCAACAATCACTGCATCCAGAGCATTTCTTCCACTGCGCCTCTCTTCCTGAAGTCTCAGGAGAATCCCCATAAGTTTAAAAAACAGCAACAACACAGGGCCAACGTTGTCCATAGCGCTTTAGTTGTTTCCACAAGGAGGCGTTCCTCTGCTACAGACCAAACTGGCCGGTGTAAACGCCATACATTCTTTATCGAGCCGAGCCGAGTAGAGCCAGACTTCTGAATTAGGGTCTGTGTGAAAGAGGCATAACAGAACCGGGTTTAAACAGCACTGACGTTTCTGTCTCAGCGTCTGTTTCTTTTTGTTACTGTTCAGTCTGACTTTAAACCCTGATAGTTTGATGAACGAAGTATCACCAGTAAATGTCTTTTTGAATTAAAAACTGGTTGTGTTTTTAAAATGTCTTAAAGATTACAGTTCTGCATGAATCTCTCTGGCAATATTCCATTCTTAGGATGGACCTTTTAGCAGATTTAGCAGAATTTAAGCATCCTGACGTGTCCGTCTGATAAGACTGTTTCTGCAGAGAGAAGCTGCAGATTTCTGTCAGGTTTTCCGAAGGTGTTGGACTTCTTTTGGAAATATGGAGGAGCGAGATGCTTACCTCGTTCACACCTCTGAGCAGAGAGCTGAGGTGTGTTCGAAGGTGGGATAATTAATTTGGACAGTTTCCAGGAGGCAGGAACATCTGCTGTGCCTCCTGATGACATCACTGGACACACCTGAAGACCAAACCTGGGCTGTAAACGGCTCCACATCGACGCTGAGGCCAACATGCAGCCGCAGGTTCAGCTAACCACTTCTTTCATTTAATCATGAGCTAAACAAATCAAAGCCAAACAAATCTTTATGAACAATAGTCTGAAATGTTTAGGGTCCTTTGTAAAAAGTGGCCAAAAGTCAAAGTATTTGGATCTAAAAAGCTTGTTGTTTAAGCTGCTCTTTACTTTGTCTCATCAGGTAGCGTCTGCAGAATCACCTGTTCTGAGGGTCCAAACGTCAGGTCCTGTGTGGGTTTAGGACATATCTGCTGAAGGGTGGGAGACTCACCTGCCTGAGCCTGGCCCCATCAGTGCTGTGGGGTTTGATTCTGACCTTTGACCTTGTTGCAGTGTACCTGTAGGAGGTATAAAAAGGAGGCCCACACTGGGCTTGTTGCCTAATCAGATGATTAGGAGTAAAACACACCGACAGCATCAAAGCTTCGTCTCAGCTGGCGGCAGCTTTCTGCTGCGGCGTCCAGCGATGCTGATGTTGCTTTATGTGAGCTGACGTCCTGCCCATAGAAGCTCCTCTTTTAGGCTTTTCTGACAGTTGTCTCTTTTAGTGGGAGGGTTATATATCCAGACTTATATATATGATCCGAAGTTTCATCATGAGGCCGACACTCTTTCCTCTGAGAAATCCTGTAGTTTGGGTCAGTTTGGGTTTCCTGAGCTATCCTTTAGCTCCAGCTGCAGAAACAGCCTAAAGGAGCCCATCTACTCAAGGTGCAGCCATATGTAGGGTCACAAGCCTCTGCTGCTGTTGATTTGTGTGTCTGAAGCTGAAAACCTCCTGAACCACTGACTATCAGATAAATGCTGACAATACTTTTTGTCACATCTCTTAAACCGTAGAAACACATGGCAGATACTCATTAATGTTTCAAGGACATAAAATATTATGAAATTGATCTCATTAATCTATTTAAGTTCTTTAGTACTAAGAATAACTAGATTTGTCTTTTAGATCATTTAAAGATTGTATTCGCTGATAATACGAGCTGAGAATACTTTGGCTGAGGCACATGTTTGTTTATACTTTTAGGAAATCGTTTACGTTAAAAAAGAAGTTTTTAAAGGAAACAAAGTCAGCTCCTGTAAACTCGTGTCCAGAACCAGAACCAGAACCCGTCCTGATCTGAGCCTGTTTTCAGAAACTTTAACAACCAGAGGAGCTGCAGCTCGTTCTCAGACAGGTCTTCAAGCTTCCTGCTTCAGTTCGTTCAGCTCAGGGTTCAGGATGCTGCCACCTTCCAGAAAACGTGTTAAAAATATTTCATGAAAACTTTGAGCTCAGCCTGCAGAACGTGGGTCAGAACCCCTGAATGATCCAATAAAACCAGGTGTAGGTGTGAGTCCTGTTTTATCTGCAGCTTCACCTTCTCCCTGACTTGTTTTGCGTGGAGCCGTTTGTTTTCTCCATCTTTATTTTTTAATAAATAAATGAATTTTTTTCTCTCCACACACCCACTCGGCTCAGCGCTGCCTCAGAATCTGTTTCACTCACTAAATTGGCTCCTCAGACACCCTTCCCCTTCTTCCACATCTCTCATTTAAAAAGTGAGAAATTATAATTATCTGAATTATGCTTTTAATGATGCGTTAATTAGAGTCATGGAGTGAGATTAGCCTATGAATTATTACTTGTGAATTTGTTCCAGATTCATTTGAGCTCCTCGTGCAGGCAGAGAGGAGGGAGAGAAATGTTGCCGTGCTTGGTGATTAGCGCACCAATAAATAACAGAACAGATTGTGGTGCATATGCTTACGATTACAACTTTTAAACCAACACTTTAAACTCACACCGACTGTCTTGTGCTGGCAAGAGGTTTCTGCACCAACAGCCAGTCAGTTTTTTGTTCCCTTCGGAGGCTCTCTGTGCAATTCTCACCAAATGTGAACTATTATTATACTGTGTTAGAAGAAAGCTGATTGTTGTCCTCGCAGCTTTGACTGCTTGCAAGCTGAACGGCTGCAAAATGACTCCAAGAGAAGGAGAGTGTTTAAAACATGGAGGTTAAAGCTGCACTCAGTTATTCTGCAGAAGGATTGTGTAAAAAGATTACTGTAACAAAAAACTAACTAGATTTTTTCACCTGTCTCCACTGTTTACAGCTGAATTTACTTCAAGTGTCTGACATCCTGAGGCAGAAGAGAAGGTCCATGGATGGAGGGAAGGAGGATCTGCAGACGGTTGGTGTGACAGGAGACGGAGGTGCACTGATGGTCCCTGAAGGCAGCAGCCAAGAAGAGGACAACATCTCACATCAATGACTCGACTAAATAGGAGCTCAGCACCCGAGAAAACTGGTCAAAGCAATCCCTCCGTTTCCTCCAAATGGTGTTTAAAGGCAAGATCAAAACCAGTCCAAAGTCAAACCACAACCAAAACCAGGAAGGAGCCAGCGTGAAATCCAGTAAAAACTACAAAATCCAAAATCTATACAAATAATACAAAATTAAGGTCCAAATCCAACCTAATGCCAAACATAAAAGGGTCAAAAACAAAAACTATTTAATGTTGAGACCACAAAACAGCTCAGAAACTTTCTAACACCAGAATCAGTCCAAACCAACACCAGAATCATTCCAAACCAAGACCAGAATCAGTCCAAACCAAGACCAGAATCAGTCCAAACCAAGACCAGAATCAGTCCAAACCAAGACCAGAATCAGTCCAAACCAAGACCAGAATCAGTCCAAACCAAGACCAGAATCAGTCCAAACCAAGTGTTTAAATGTGGACCAGAGCTTGAGCTGCAGCCTGTTAGCATGTTAGCATGTTAGCATGTTAGCTTGTGGTGACTGATGGCACTGTGGACCATTAGGTGGACAGTCGAGGCTCATTTCAGCTCGGTGATGTTTGGCTGCAGAGCTGGAAAATCTCCCTGTGTTCATGGATGAGAGGACAGCGAATCAATCTGCAGCTTTGAGAAACATCGTCGCTCCGCAGACGTCATTTAACTTCTTTATAACCAACTCAGATGTGTTGCTTTGCTGGCAGAATGAAAACTGATTCTTTAAACAAGCAGTGAGGGAAAACCCAGACAGCTGTAGGAGGATCTACATCCTTACAGTTTAATCTTAAATAAGTGTTAGATGAGAAGAATCTACAGACTTTGTTATAAAAACATTTGTTCTGGCAGACGTTCAGAGTTTCATCAGTCTTTCTGCCTGATTCTGGCTGGGAGACAAACCTGGAGCAGTTTACTGCCTCATTGAACTTATGTAAAACACTCAAGCCATTATTACCCTCGTTGTTCCAGTCAGCTTCACACATTTACATCCAGGAGGAGGAGGAGCTTCTTCCTCACCCAGAAAACCTCCATTTAAACTGAGTTATTACCTTCATTAGTGGTGAGTTCTGCAGCTCATTAATGAGTCCTGATGATCCAGTTCATCCCAGAGGTGAACATGCAAAATCAACCACTTCATGCTGAGTACGTTCTGCTTTGTCCTCCAAACTCTCCCTGACCTGGACTTCTGTGGACCTCCGAAGGCCTCCTATGAAGGTGCGAAGGCCTCTCCTGGACCTGTGGACCTCCGAAGGCCTCTCCAGGTCCTATGGACCTCTGAAAGCCCCTCCTGGACCCAGTTCTGTTTGGAGCTCTAAACCTGGTCCTGTCCCACTGGGCTCAGACTAGTTGGTGAACAGTTTTCTGAGGGAGTCTCCAGAATATCTTGTGAAGTTCTTGGGAGTTCTCAGTTTGCTCTCATGAGTCACAGAGGCTTGGAGTCTCGAGTTCAGATCGTTGTGCACCAACTTCTCTCAGAAGGATCAGAGTCGTGTTTCCAGCTCGTCTTTAGAGTCTAGAGCTGCATTTTGATGGAGCTCTCCTCTGACAGAGAACATCTGAGGCAAATGTCCAGGTCTAAGAACCACACTAATGATAAATGATAATTATTTAAAACCTGCTCCACACTTTCCGAGCAGATTAAATAAACATGGAGGCAGCTGCAGAGGTGGGTACAAGGAGGACGGAGGTGAACAGCCAAGAATGCAGTTTTGCAAGATGTGCACATGAAAAAAGGCCATGATTTTCAATAAAACATTCTTAGTCTCCAACTAACCGCAGTCCAGAGACATACCACCTGAAGTTTGAGGATTTCTGGAGAGTTTACCACCGAACCATCAACTTAAGAGCTCAGGTGTCACAATGTGACTCTGGCTGTCTCAGAATGGGCTGGAGATGCCTACAGCAGCTTCAGATGGCTTTCAGGTGAGGTTGAGAACGACCGTGAACTCCTGGAGACATTCTGGAGAAAACTAGTCTCAGATGATATCACACACTCTGACTTTTGAGAGTCTTAGCATTTTCCCACAATCTTTACATTCTGTCAGTTCAGATTATTAAAAAAGAAGTCACTAACTCCTGTTGGGGTGAAGAGAAGAAAGCAGCCGCTTCGTTGGCTTCCTTCAACGTGTCGAGTTCAGATGAAGACTTCAAAGTTGGAATAAACCGAGCTGACGTCGGCATCCTTGTTGTGTTTCTCCTGCAGGTGATTTGTGCTGCTGCTCCTGGAGCCAAACCGACCGTGCCGGAACATTTGGGTAAAGCCTGCTTGTAACAACACCGGCCGGAGCGTTTTGAATCGCAGGCGGCCCATCTTTGGTGACGCCAGCTTCGGCGTTTGGGTCCTGGCGATGAGCCGCGGGATCCTCTGTTCAAACCCAGCGAGGGAAATCAGCCTGCTAATTTGCAGGACGTGCCGTCCTCATCCCTGGATTTAAGCATGCATGGCTGCAGCTGAACAAGCAGCATGGAGGAGGGGGCTCGCAGAAAAGGGCTCGCTTTCAGTGTTTGAAAAGACAGAGCCGAATAACGAGGCCTCCTCCTAACCTGCCTGCACCTTTTAAACAAATGATTGCAGCTAATGTCTCCACAGAGGCTGGGAAACCTGAGGGTGGACAACTCAGGAAGCTACTTAACAAGCGCCGGGAATCCTGCGGCAAAAAAGGTGCGATTGTGTGAGGACATCCTGGCATCTCATCTGATTATTAAAGGGGTTTAAAATGTTGTAAAAAGTACTAAAATTAAATAAAAATAGACCTGAAGGAAGACTTTTACATCGTTACTGACAGTTTCTGTCTGAGAAAAGTTCTTCCTGTTTTAGTGGTTTACTGTAGTTACTGGAGTAACTGGAGTTACCTTATTTCCTGTAGTTATCTTGTATTTCTCTGCAGGTTCTCCTGATTTAGTGGAGTTTTGTCCATCAGAACATTTTGTCTCGTCTGTGTGACACTGTCTTTCATAAAGTATTATCTTCATCTTCATCTTCCTTCATCACTGTTTTAGTTTCCAGCAGTGTTTGCCATCTTCAACACCTCTTTTGGTGCCTAATTGCAATTCCTCTGACACTGTTTTAGTCATTTATTAGAGTTAAATATAAGCACTGCAGCAAGGTTGTGTGACTGTCTCCATCAAACCTGCTAATTGTTGCAATATTCAATTTTCTTTTGTCTGGAATGTGATTAGCACCCAGTTGGCATCAATGAAATCAAACATTATTTACACGTTCAGTTTGTGCACAAAAAAACCCTGAATATTCACCTTGGAAGCTGCAGGATCTTTTTTCTCCTCACAATCTAACACTTTGTTCTGCACTCGACTCAGAATAGATTAAAAACTATAACAAGTTATTGTCTCAGCTCCCTGCTACCAACGAAGAAGAACAGGAGCCCACTCTGGGTGTTAAAAGTGCTCGAGGGGCTTCGCCGCCGGCTGGAGGTCCTGTTGTTTTTCCTTATTTACATGTATGTAAATGTGTCCCTGCCCCCACCCTCCAGCTCACGTTAATTAGCAGAGTGCTACCTTGCTCAATATTTGGTAACAGAGCCACCGTCGGCGGATGCGGAAATTTGCAGGATTTGGCTTTTAATTAACTGGAGGAGAACACAGGTGCGCTAACAAGCAGAAAGGAGCTAATTTGAATAAAAATTGTCCCATTTATGGGGAGCAGTGAGGAGGAAGACGGAGATAAATGAACATTTTTTACCAGTTTGTGAAACTTTTCAGGGTGGAGGATCAAAAGCTCTTCTGTCGCTCCAGAGGTTTTATTTCAGATAAAAACAGCAGAAGTCAAATATTCATCTGAGTTCAGATCAGAAGCCAAATTAAAAACATGGATGCTGACTCAGGGTTTTTTCTGAATCTAAGTTTTCACAAACATGGTTCCTTTTTCAGCCGTTCAGGGGTCAGAACCTGCAGCTCCATCAGGAGAACTAACCCAAACCCACTTCTGGGGTTTCTAACTTTGATACTTTTTTAAATATTTCACTTTATTCACAGAAGTTCTGCCTGTTAGAAAACATTTAGATCTCCTCTGTTCCTTCAAATCACCGTTCTCTTTAACTACTACTGATACTACAGCTGATACTACCACTACTTCTTCCTCACTTTTAGCTAGCATTATGCTACATTTAGCTTTCAGTTTGCTAAGATTTTAAGATTTTGCTAACAGGGACAAACTGCTCACACAGGGAAAGGTTCACAGCTTCCTGCTCAGGTGACACTCACCCAACCTGTCCTACAGGTGAGCAGCAGAGGGCTACATCCATCAGGTTTCTGAGTCTTGAACTCACCCACAACTGAAACAGGTCTATATTTAACCTGGAGCTTCAAAATAAAACTCACATACTCTTCACAATAAGAGTCTGGCTCTGTCAGAGCTTAGATCATAATCCTCTTTACAAAAAGGAAGTTCCAGACTGCTGTTGGGTTCGGAGAGGAGCTGCTTTCCCTTCAACGTTTCTGCAGATTTAGTTGATTTGATATTTTCTGAAACTTTTGCAGCATTTGGTGTTTTGTGATCGTACAGTGGACACGTCACGCCTGATCCTTAAAACATTCATTTAACCCAACAGCTAATGAGCTTCCTGCTTCACATCCTCTCTGCTTGTTTCCAATCAGCTGTAATTGCTTCTCTTAATTAGATGTTCCTAACCTGTGTGATCTCTGTGTGTGTCTTTCTTTTCTAATAGTTTTTGAACAAATAAAAGCCTCCTCAGGTTTTTGTGCATTTGTTGACTCTTAAAGTCATTCTTCTTATAAAGAGAACAGGAATTTTCTTGTAGAAGTTATTTATGAGTGTCCCTAGCAGCAGAAAGCAGGTTGGAATTAAGCAATAATCTAAATAACAGTGAGTGCTTTAACTAAAATGTGCTTTTCTCTGTGATTAACTGTAATTATGCCAATCATTGTTCTGCAGACTCGCAGTGGTTCCCCAGGGGTCATTACACTTAATTAGAGCTCCTTCAGTGATTCATAAAATCTTGGTTTTTACGAGCTGAGCGACTCTGCTGGAGGCATCCCATCATTCCCTCTGAGCCGCTCTCAGCCAATCACAGCGGCCCGCACAGGTGGCGGCTCCGGAGAGGTGAGGTCGCCTGCGGCTGCTGATCCAGGATCGGTTCTTTCTTCCTGCTGGTCTCAGTCCTCAGAGGCCCGGAGCTGATCTGGGAGCAGCACCTGCTCCGGCCCGACCCGCTCTCCCAGTCCATAAACGCCTCACGCTTCTGAGAACCTGTCATTAACTCGTCACAGGTGACACAAACCACGCCCCCCGGCTCTGTTGGCATGGTAACGAGAGCTACAAATCGTCAGGATGTTTCAGGTGTCAGTTGTTTGGCACGCTGGGGGACTTTTTCAGGGAAAGTCGGAGTGAGTTGGAGCTCCTCGTGGAGTTAATTGGATGTTTCTTGTCCCTGCAGCTCAGGTGACCTTAATGAGGAACATCAGCCCATCCATCACGATGCGGCTGGAAACAGCAGTTAGTGAGGAGCAGCAGTCAGTCAGCAGCGCCTTTATAGATGTTCTGTTCCCGTTTACACGCTTTACTGCCACTTGTTGCTGCACGCTGCTGCAGTCTGCTGAAGCTGAGGTGATGGAGGCCATGATTACAGAACACGTGGAGGAAAGGTGGATTTCTCAGAGTTTCTTGTTCTGACTTGTCAGAGTTAATCTCTTATCACATCATCAGAACAGTTTCCTGTCAGCTTTATATAAACGAACAGAAATGACTCGTTAAAGGTGCCAACACACAACTGAAGCACCTCAGTGATATTTGACAGTTTCCATCTCAATTCTTGACTTCCTGCTCCTCCCGGAGCTGGAACAAAAAAAGGTTTCAAAACCTGCATCTCAGTCAGGAACACAGAGCTCTAAACCCGGTCCTGGAGCTCTAAACCTGGTCCTGGAGCTCTAAACCTGGTCCTGTTGGAGCTCTAAACCCGGTCCTGGAGCTCTAAACCCGGTCCTGTTAGGAGCTCTAAACCCGGTCCTGTTAGGAGCTCTAAACCCGGTCCTGCAGCTGTACA
>NC_051438.1:30194636-30207074 GCF_001649575.2 Kryptolebias marmoratus | reverse complement strand
GGAGCTCTAAACCCGGTCCTGTTAGGAGCTCTAAACCCGGTCCTGGAGCTCTAAACCCGGTCCTGTTAGGAGCTCTAAACCAGGTCCTGTTTGGAGTTCTAAGCCCGGTCCTCAGAGTTTAAACAGGAAGTTGGTCTTTAATGACTAAACTGAGGTTTTAGATCTTTAACAGGTTTTAAAGGGAAGAGGAAGAGAAGCTCCTGTAACTTCGGGTCCATTTGACCCGGAAGCTGGGGGGGTCAATCATGAAATCCTCCTGATTTCAGAGAAAATCAGCTCTGATCTCATACAAACACTTGGGTCGTTCAAACATCAACATTATTTGTAAAGTTCCTGGAGAACCTGAAACAGACTCTAACCTGTCGGCTGTTTTTTTTTATTTCTTTTTATTTTTCCACAGTTTTGTTTTGTTGCTCTGAAGTTCGTTAAACTCCAATCAGCTGAGAGCTGCAATTAGCATCAATCATCTCTGTGTGTTGAATCAGAGCGGCTCAGCAGCTTCATCAGCGTATTTATCCAAACAAGACAAATTAACTCAGCTGCTCGTTATTGAATCAGACCCACTGCTGCAAATGAAAAGCTGCAGCTTCGGCCCACAAACAGAAACAGCTCTTCCTCTGACTTCAGGAACCTGTTAAAGCAGAAACTCTGACGAGGTTCCGAAGGTTCCTGCAGAGAGAGTAGAGCTGATTTTCTCTGATTCATTGAAACAAACACAACTTTTTATCTGAACTAAGAAATGATCCAATTCATCATCTAAAACCAAAAACACTGGAACTGTTCCTGATCCTGATCCTGTTCCTGATCCTGATCCTTTTCCTGATCCTGATCCTTTTCCTGATCCTGATCCTGATCCTGTCCCTGTTCCTGTTCCTGATCCTGATCCTGATCCTGTGCTGAAGATGATCCTGATCCGTTTCAACAAAATGACGACACAACAGAAACAACCAGAAGCTGAAACTGAGCCGTTACAACTAAAAGCAGCAGAATACTAGCTAAAAGCTAAAAGCTAAAAGCTCAAATTAGCCTGAAGAAACAAAACCAGAGGCAGCAGCTGAAGCAGATTAATATGCAGATCTGAATGGATTTCTATAGGAAAATATTTATAAAATAAAAGTTAAAAAAGCTACAAACCTGTTTGGATGAACAGTTCAAAGTCTGCAGAGTGAGGCTGAGTCAGAGTTCACACACTTATAAACAGAAAATAACCCAATAATGTTTAATAATGACACCAGAAGAAGCTCTAAAAGTGACCAGATCCAAGAACAAAACTTGTTAAAGTTGACCTTTGACCTCCTGACCCAAAGAAAAATGACTCCAGAAAAAAAGACCAAAACAAAAAGATGAACCAGGAGAAAGACAAGCGAGTTCTGGGAGAAATGAGGAGAAAACTCTCCGAAGACGAGGACAGGAAGGTCTGAGGTCCGACTCCGCTGAGACCCGGTCCGGTAGAACCTGCCTGAAGGACGGACCTTCAGGAGGACTCTGCCTTTCTGACCTTTGACCCTGCAGCTCTTTATTTGACTCATGGAGCGACGGCTTGTATTCCTGTCTTTAAACCTCAGACGTATGTCATCAAATCGTTTTATTGTTTTTGTTTTTTTAGACAATAAAAGTCCTCAGAAGCGTCTCGGTTCAGCTGGACTCGTCCAGCGTCTCGGTCTCTGGGAGACAAAAAGACCCGATAATTTGTTTCTGTCTGTCGTGCACCTACACGCATCCCACCATCTGTTATTCCATCTCAGCCTCCCCGTGTGAATGTTAAAGCGTTTCCATGGCGAAGGCGCCAACATCCAGGCAGGTAGCAGCAAACGAAGGATCTTCATCATCATCAGCTTCACACTTTGGTTCTGAGACTCAGAAATTATTTTTACTCCAAACCTGATGGGTTCACATGGGAAGAGCTCTAATCTCTGGACCTCTCTGGATTTTTAATCTCTGGATTAAAAACACAAAAACACAATCTGACTCATCAAAACTAACAGTTTCCTATTTAAAGGAAATTCAATTCAACAGGAAGAAAACTGAGGAAGGCTGAACTGAAAAGTGTTTAAAGACGACATCAGCTGAAAGAAAATTATAACATATGATTATTGTAAAATAAAAATAAATTGTGCTTCAAACAATGAAGAAACCACTCGGGTGTTTTCATCTTTTCCCGTCACCCTCCTGAAGTGTGACGTCCGCTGAGCCGCTGAGGTTCAGCCGTTCATCAGTGAGTGGAAACTTCATGTTGTTGGAATTAAATGATCCAATTGGCCAGAAAATACCACTGGAGTTTCATTTTTGGCTTCCTGAAAGATAAAAACCTTCCTCAGATTTGGATCCATGAACTCCGAAGTGAGAGAAACTATCAGAACTCGGGTTTGAACCCCTTCAAAGGGAAGTACCGCTCCGACCCGCCTCAGAAACAGGACCTTCTGCCAGCAGCCGTAAGAAGGTCAGATGGAAGTCATCTCCATGGAGAAGGAGACAAGAAACAGGAAGTGTTCCTTCAAACAGGAAGTGAGGTCTGAGCTGCTTACAGGCCGACAGCCTGAGATCAGTTTGTGATTCAGAGGAAAAAACAGAAACAATCCATGTGGGATTAAACAAAAGTCATTACTCCCGAGAAGTCTTCCAGCATTTCTTTGTGTTTAAAAAGTCTTCTTCCATTTCCACCAGGAAACAACCGGACAGTAACGGCGTTCGTGGCACAGTGGTCATCATAAGCTCCGCCCCACAAATCAGCCACATCAGACATTATTTCCTAAAACACTAAAAACTGTTTGTTTGAGTTTTCGGACAGAAAAACGGGTTCCTGCGATGTTGTGTGGATGAGTCTGAGTGAAGAACATTCATGAAATGTCAGATTTTTAGATTTCATTAAAGTAGTTTAAAGTTTTTTACATCCTGGTTTTTGAGTTCAGAGCTTCTGGAGCTGATCCCTCCCACCACCACCCTCTGACCTCTGACCTCCACCCAACTGTAACACGTGATGCCTTCACTGAACCTCAGAAATCTGAGTTCATAAACTGCTAGTTCTCATCAGTAGATTAAATGTTTTAATCCTTAAATAAATTATCAGATTTCCTGTTTACAGGTCAGTTTGCACACACACACACGCACGCACACACACACACATACACACGCACAGCTTGTCCTGCAGACTCACACATACCTGCACAGGTGAAGGGGCAGTCCTGGGGGGGCGGAGCTTCCTTTAATCAGCCGGACAGACGCGAACAGATGAAGCAGCTGAAATCTGGAGGTTTTAATGAACTCCTGTCTGTTTTGAAATGTTGACTTTATTCAGTTTTATTTTATTTTAATCTTTCATTAATTACAAACAGCAGTTCTCTCATTTCTGCCGGTTTTGATCCAAAACATTTAAAGTTTTTTATTTGTTCGTTTTTTAAATCTTGATGTTTTGAAGTTAAATATTTATTAAAGGCTCCAAAGATTCTGGTTTTTATTTCTTCCTCGGTTCTGTTGGGTTCTTGTCTGCAGTTACTTGAATGAAGCGGTTCGGTCCAATTATTATTATTAATAAACTCCGCGGCTTGTTCCGCTCCTTCTCTCCAGAACCAGAACCAGAACCAGCCGCTCTGACGGGTCCAACAGTTTTTCTTTTTAGGCTCAAATCTAAACCTAAAGATTTCCTCCTGCTAGAAAACCCGGAGCCGCTGGTGCTGGACCTGCGGAGCCGGGTCCGAACCGGTCCTGGACCCGCGGAACCTGGTCCGAACCGGGGACCCTGCCCCGCGGAGCCGGGTCCGAACCGGAGGCCCTGGACCCGCAGAGCCGGGACCGAACCGGAGGTCCCGACGAGGATCCGCTTCAGTCTGCGGGCAGAGATCAGCTCTGAGTTTTTGTTTGTTTGTTTGTTTGTTTGTTAGAGGTAATAATTACAAACAGGTCACGTGATTCTCTAAAACAAGTTTAAACTGAAAATCCTTCCGCGGGAAAAACAGTTCAGAAAAATAAAAAGATTTAAAATAAATCTCAAATTATTTGTTTCTTTGTTTTATTTTAAAACTGTTTCTTCTCTTTAATTTAACTGTTTTTATTGTTTTTTAAAAAAAAACAATTGTAAAATATTTAAAAATTAATTACATCTAAAACTTTATTTTTTACAGAAACCAGTAAATAAAAAAGTTCAACAGGAAACAGATTTAATCTGATTATAAATAATAATTAATTCTAAATAATGAAATAAATAAAAACAAAAAGAATTTTAACAAAATGTGATTTTTTATCTAAATTACTCAAATAACAGAAAAACATTATTCTTTATTTAATTAAAACATATTTTTAAATAGTTTATAATTTACATTTATTTCGTTTTTTGACTGTTTTATGTATATAATAAATTTATGTTTATTTAAATATTATTGATTATATTTAATTCTAATTTATTTAATGTGGAGAATTAATATCAAATGTGCCACACAAAAGTTTCATGTTCTGATATTTTTTTAAAAACTAAATTTGTCCTAATTTTCATTAAATAAACTATAATTTAATTTATTTTAGTTTAAAACTAATATTTTATTCGTTTTTCTGCAGAAAACTTAAACAAATTAAAACCTTTAAATTCTTAGATTTAAAATTTAAAAACTTTTAATTTTATTTTTTTAGACGGAGGAGGAGGAGGAGGAGGAACGGTTCTACCTGAGAAGGTAAATCTTTCTGTAGAAAACAACCAACCAACAGGCTGCATCATCATCATCTTCATCATTATTTTTCTCTCCTCTGACGCACAGACTTCTGTTTTTACGTCATTTCCTCAGGAAGCCTGAAACTGACCTGGGGTCAGTCTGCTGGTTCAGACAGAAAACCTTCCGCCGTTTGTCTCCATCAGCAGGATCCATCCGCCGCAGAGAGACTCCAGGTTCCTTCATCCCCTCCTCCTCTTCCTCAGAAGGAGTGAAGATGTTTCCTGTCTGCAGCTGCTCTGTTTGAACCCTTTTATTAAACTTTGTAAAGATTTAAACTCTTTAGTTTTAAGAAAAGCTGAAGAAAAACAACTTTAACGCTTTAAACACAAGTTTGAATTTATTCTGGATTTTCTTTATTTCACACAGGTTCAGATGTTTACATACACTCACCTGACACCTACAAGGGCTTTTAATTTGACAAGGCCCAACTTCCTGTTAGTGATCACGGCTGACTGCAGCTGCTAGTTTGGACAACAAAACTCAGAACTCTTCAACCTCACCTCAGATCAGCAGCTGGATTGTCGAAACCTGGACTCAAGGGGGTCCAACAGGGCCCGGAACACAATCATCAGAACCAGCCTCTGATTGGATAGATCATCAGAACCGGCCTCTGATTGGATAGATCATCAGAACCAGCCTCTGATTGGATAGATCTAACATTAAGTTCCTGGAACCTGGCTGAAAACCCGTGGACTGGTTCAAAGCCGGGTCGGTACCAGGGAACCAAGCAGTGGTTCTGCCCGGACAGAACAGAACCTTGTGGATGGAGACAAACGGGCTGAGGTCCAGGAGACATCCAGCCGTGGACACATGTGAGCCTCTGGCTTTAATTTAGAGAATATTCACCATAAATCCAAACTTGTTTTTGAAAATCGTTGAAGTTCTGCTAAATGATGACCCAGATGTTCTGATCCATGATGGAAGCAGGTTTGGTTGAAGGAACCAAACGATTTCACACAGAAACAAACGAAAAGAATCCAGTCTGGAACCAAACAGAACAAACTGTCGGCAGGTCGAGTTAAAAAACGTGTTCAGATTTCTCAAACAGATTTTTTTTTTTTTTTACCTGAAAAATGAATTAAATAAAAAGTTTCTGTTTTTAATGCAGTCTGATCCTGGTTCTGGAAGAATCGGGTCCAACATCGTCCTCTGGAACCTTTACAGGATTGTTGAGGAAAAGATTTGTTTGTTTTTGGTACAAAGTTTTGGTCCGGAACATGAAGAACCTCTGAGGAACCGGTTTCCTGTGGTCTGCAGAACCGAGCCGGTCCAGAATCCTGCAGTTCGTCTGTCCTCTCTGTTCGTTTTGTTTTTTAGGACAGTTTGGTACCAGAATCAGCATCGGGTTTCAGTCAGCAGCTGATTGGACCCATCAGATCCAAATCTGACAGGAAGTGTTCCCTTTTACTTTGAAAATCCATCCTCTGTTCCTCTGTAGAGACAGTCTGTAACAGGAAGTTGCTGTTTGTCCTCTGTCAGTCCTCAGAACCATCAGCTGTCGTTATCAGTGTGTGTGTGTGGGTGTGGATGTGTGTGTGTGTGTGTGTGTGTGTGTGTGTGTGTGTGTGTGTGTGTGTGTGTGTGTGTGTGTGTGTGTGGGCAGTCTAGTCGTCGCTGATGACGTCCACGTCGTCTCCTCCAGGCTGCTGCGTGGCGGCCCTCCAGCGGCTCACATGTTGACTCCCCTTCCTCTTCTGCTGAGCTTCAGGAGTTTCTTCCTCCAACTTCTGACGTTTATGTTTCGTCCTGCGGTTCTGAAACCACACCTTCACCTGCGCACACACACATAGATGAATGGCCTGTCAAACTAAGAACCGAGGCTAACATTAGCAACCAGTAGCTGAAAGCTAAAATGAGCTAAAACCTAAACATTCATCTTCATTTCAATGAAACCAAAAGTTAAACATTTAAAATCATCTAAAAGTCAGAAACGGAAGGAGCAGAAGGTTCTGGTGTCTGAACTGTTGGGTTCTCAGGGTTCTCAGGGTTCTCAGGGCTGTTTCTGTCTCAGTTCCGGACCCAGAAGTCCTCTGGCTGCAGTGTCGGGTCAGAACCGACCCGATGTGACGTGTGGGAGGAATGCTGAGTCAGAGGCGTCCTCAGGGCGTTCCTCGGCGTTTGTCATCAGGCGAGGCGAAGCCTGACGCCAGCGAGGCGACGTGAATCACGCTTTATGAGCTCATTCTTTCACAACAGCAGACAGGAAGTCAGCTGCCAGCGGCGGGTAATGATCCGCCATTAATCAGTCAGTAATCGACGCTCGGGGCAACCTGAGCTCCAGGAACCATCAGACAGGTTCTGATCGTCTCCTCATGTGACCCTGCAGAGACGATCAGAACCAGAACCAGGCGAAGGAGACCCGCTCCTGCATTCAGAACCACTTCATGCTCTCAAACAAAGGCTGAAGGTTCCTCCTGCAGCATCCGTAAATAATAAACATGTTCGATAAAAACTCGAGTTTCAGATTATTGAACGTGAAGCAGAGAGAAGAGTTTCAACACGCAGCTAACTTAAACTAACTGACAGAAATGTTCCTTCTCTGAACGTCAGAACGAGTTCTGAAGGACCAGCAGAGGTCCGTTAGCAGATTGGGTTCTGAGGTTCTGACGGGACCTGTCAGAGGTGGGCGTGTCTCAGGTGGAGGTTCAGCTGGAGCTCCAGAACCGTGGAGGTGGAGAACTGACGGAGCTGGTTCTGGGTTCTGTGTTCGCTTTCTGATCACAACTCTGAGGTTAGGAGCCTGAGCGAGGTCAGAGGTCAAAGGTCAAAACATTCCTCTGACATGTTCAGGATCGAGCCGAGGTGTAGAAAACAGAACCGCCGATCCAGAACAGAACAACAGCCGGAGTTCTGGATGTTTTTTATCTTAAATCTCCTCATAAACTCCCCGCCGTCCTTCTTCTGTTTCCCATCATGCCCTGCGCCCCCCCCCCTCCTGTTTCCCATCATGCCCCGCCTACCTGCGTCTCGGTCAGACACAAGCCGCTGGCCAGCTGCTTCCTCTCGGCTCCGACGACGTAGTGGTTCTTCTCGAAGGCCCGCTCCAGTCTCAGCAGCTGGGAGGGGGAGAACGCCGTGCGGATCCGTTTGGGTTTCCTGGAGAACGGGCCGTGGAGCAGCAGGTTCTCCGGACTGCTGTCCTCTCCTGACAAACAAACAAACAAAAACAACTCTTTGAACTGGACCAATCAGAACCAGGAGGAAGATCTGTCCTCCTCATCTTCATCCTGTAACAACGGAAACCAGAAAATGTTCAGAACCCGTTAAACCCGTTCCAACAAATGTATGTTGTCCAACTGAAGGCCCGTGGGCCAGATACGGCCCAGTTCCAGCAGAACGTGAACATTAAACCTCTGCTCTGAGAACTGAACGGAACGTTTCCTTATTAATTTAGTCACAGCACAGGGGCCACCAGAGGCCCCAGAACCACAGCTTGCAGACCCTGGTTCCAGAAGATTTACCTCAAAATTCACATTTCGGGTTTTTGTTTCGAGACACGACGTGGGTGTGGTTCTGGTCCAGTTCTGTGTGTCTGTCTGAACAAATACTTTCACTGTTTGACATCAGGACCTGTGCTGCTGCTGCAGAACCAGGACGGGACCAGGTCCAACAGAACCAGGACGGGACCAGGTCCAACAGAACCACAGGTCCACAGGCAGACGGAGGTTAAAACCTACAATCAGTCCAGCTCTCTCTCAGCAGCAGAATCCACCTGAATGTTTTTAAAATCTAATTTTTCATCAGTTTGAGTCTCTCTCTGGGAACTCAGTATTTAAAGAATGTTTTTAAGAATAAAATTTATTCTGATGAACTTTTACAGACAGACTGATTTCAGCTGCAGGAGGCCTGAAGCCTTTCAGAAATCTGAGCCAACTTCCTTCCTGCAGGTTTCACATCCCTTCAACAGAACAGAAACCGATTTATTTGTCCTGAGCTAACAGCTAACAGCTAACAGCTGAAGCTAACAGCTAACAGCTAGCAGACGGCTGAGACGATGAGTCCTTGTTTTCAGGAAGTGTGGCGTCTGCCCTCAGAGACGTCGGACTGAAGGGAAGAAAGGCGGATTTGTTTATGAAGCAAAGCGGTTTTTGAAAGCGTCGCTTCAACACTTTGTGTCCAAACCAGCGCCGACGCTCCTGCTGCACATTTCTGACCGTTTATTAAAATCGCACGTAAATCCATCGGAACATTTTACATAAAAACAAATCTGTGCTCGGCTGCTTTTTATCTCGCTGAAAAGATGCGCCGCCGCCGTCACGCTCCACGCAAAAGAGCGGGTTCGGCTTTGGCGCCGAGGAAGACAATGATGGCGGCGTTTAGCCGGCGTTAGCTGCTCTGAAGACACATTCATATGCAAAGTTCCAGCCGGGCGGCGCAATGTGCAAATCAAAGTGTGTGTTAACACAACGCCAGGATGGAAAGACATCAGCAATGACCTGCTGCCCATCAGTCTGGGAAGGGTCAAAGGTCATTTCCAAACCATCTGAAGTCCCTCGTTCTACAGAGAGGAAGATTATGGACAACAACCAGCTCCTCCCAGCTGTCAGCACGGTGGTGGAGGGGTGATGGTTTGGGCTGATTCTGGAGTCAGATGTGAGGCCATCTGTCCAGAACCAGAACCAGAACCTCAGAGAGCTGAGCAGAAACCAATTAGCTGAAGCAACGCTGGAAAGAAGAGTGGGCCACAACTCCTCCACAACCAGGAACCCACTGAGAGTTCTGCTGCTGGAGGAGGTTCTGCTGGGTCAGGAGCTGGAACCAGGTTCTGTTGGGTTCTGCAGGGTCAGAGCTGGAACCAGGTTCTGTTGGGTCAGGAGCTGGAACCAGGTTCTGTTGGGTCGGGAGCTGGAACCAGGTTCTGTTGGGTCAGGAGCTGGAAACAGGTTTTGACCCACAACCTGCTGCTCAGACTCTCAGATTAATCCGCAACAGAAAGTAGTCCCACTGTCTGACAGACGAGAAGCTGAGGAGGAGGAGGAGGAGAAGGAAGAAGGTTTCTTGACTCAAAGATCCCTGAATTCGAAACTTCTTGTTGTTTTTAAAAGTTTCTGAAATATTAACTGTTTTAGATATAAGAGAAAATAATTAAAGAAAATGTTTTATTTATTTATTTAATAACATTTTAAATTTAAGAACCAAAAAACTAAAATCTAAACTTCAGAATAAATCATTTTTATTATTTTAATTATTTCCTGAAGAATAAAAGTTTCTGTTTTGTTTAAATAAATTCATAAAAAGTTGATTAAGTCTGACAGAAAATCAGAGATTTGTTGGAAGTGTTTTGAAATAAAAACTCTTAGATGTTAAAATATGAAATTTAAAAAACAAAAAAGGTGTTTATTTTAACACATTAACATTTTTATTTCTTAATTTATTACTGAATTAATTTTATGATTTAGAATCAAATGAATCTGAGCTTCTTCAAACTTTTTGTTTTTATTTCGACTTATGAAAAGAAAAAAAAACTAAATTATTTAATCTTTTCTTCCAACAATAAAACTTTAAATCAGAAAAACTTTAATATTTTATTTAAAATGTAAAAATCAATTTGAACAGAGAATCAAATCATTTTGTTTAAAGTTAAAAATAATTTAAACACAAAATAAATTCAATAAAAGTTTCAAACCTCCCGTCAGAAACATTTATATTTATATTTATATTTTCTCTGATATCTGAAACATCTGCAGGAACATGTCTGACTTTATTTTTGTTCTTTTATTGTTGATGAGATTCAACCGTTTGTTTTCTCACCTTTCAGAAAAAAAATGTTTTTACACAAAACAAGTTTTATTATTAATTTTTATTTTTATTTTTATTATTATTACGTATCTGAGAAAACGTGAAACTTTATTTATATGAAATATCTTCCCTTAACTTAATTATGATTAAAGTTTTTCTTTTTAATTTATATTTTTAGTTTTACAGGCTTACAGACTTTTATAAAATAATTTATGTTTTTTCTTATAAAAGTAATGATTCTTCAGGTTTTTCCTTCCTTTGTGTTTATTTTCAGATTTTATTAAACATTTTAAAACATTTTAAACAGTTATTTTGTTTTGGTGAGATTTCTTCAGGTTTGTGTTCAGCTGCAGGTTTATTATTAATTATAAATAATAATACTAATACTAATATTACTAATAATAATATTAATATTAATAATAATCAGTTCTGGTTTTTTATCTGAACTTAAATAATTATAAATATATGAATAAAATCTGAAAACAAATATTTTTAGTTCTGCGGATCCGACCCGAATCGAACCGAACCTTGAGGCCGCTGCTGCGCGCCGCCACTGACAGCTCAGCTGCTGGTATTGATTGATGGAAGCTGATCAGGTGCGCGTGAGACTGAGAGAGGAACTGAAGTTCAGCTTTAGGAGGAGAAACATCAATTAATCAATTATATATCAATTAATTAACAATTATTAATCAATTATTTAACGATTAACCAACCAGTCAATCAGTTATTAATGTATAAATTATTGATTACCCTCTGATCAGGACTCTGATCTTCATTCTGCTTCACTTTTTACAACTAATCTCTATAAACCAACATTCATTCACATCATTCCCCCTTAAATCCACCTTAAATTGTCCTTCAGAAGCGGCTCCGAGGAGTTTTAACAAACAAACAAACAATCAAACAAACAGACAAACAGAAGACAGCTGAAGTATAACTTCAGAAAAACTAAATAAAATAAAATAAAAACTTGGAAATAGAAGCGCGCGCTGTGAGAAATCAAAGAAAAAAACAATCAAATCCGAACAGAACCGAGCCGATCCAGTTTGGAGACAAACGGAACAAACAACCGAACCAGGACCGGGACCGGGAGAACCGGCCTCGGAACCAGAAGGACGCAAACGGAACCGGGACCACCTGATCCGAACCCCCGCGGCTCACCTTGGAAGCGGTGACCCAGGAACCGGTTCCGGAGGACCCAGGGGTAGAAGCTGAGCGGGTCCCGGTGCTGCGGGCCGAAGAAGCTCTGGGGGGGAATCTGCAGCGGGTGCAGCGGCAGCCCGCCCGGACCCGGCGCGTGAGTCCCGGGATCCTGCAGAACCACGTCCGGACCCGAACAGAACAAAGTCCTCCCGCCGCTGCCCTGGAAGCACGAGCCGAAGACCCCGGCGGCCGAGGCCGGGTGCAGGGACTCCGGGAAGCGGAGCGCGGTGGGCCGGATGGGCTCATCCCCGGAGCCGGAGCCGGGACCGGGACCCGGACCCGGACCGGGACCAGAAGCGGAGCCGGAGCCGCTGCCGCCCGCATCCTTCCCGACCAGAGCCTCGATGGTGAAACATTTCTTGTTGCTGTTCTGGAACATCTTCAGGACCGGGATCTGAGACCAGCAGGGATTCAGGGGGTCGGCTCGGTCCGGTCCAGTCCAGTTGTTCGGGACTCGGGGAGCTTCAGAACCCCAGTTCCCCCATACCTGTCCCCGGGAGTCCACCTGAGCGCAGCCGCGTGCGTAAATCCTCCTCGGAGCTCCTGAGAACTAACGCAAGAATCCTAAAACTTGCTCCGGTCCAGGTCCGGGTCCGGGTCCAAGTCCGGGTCCGGGTCCAGGTCCCGGTGCCGCGCGGAGCTTCGTGGTTCCGGTGTCGGATCAGCGGGTTCCTCCTTGCGCGTCCTGCCGCCTCATGCTGGAGTCTGATCCGATCCTGGAGGGGCCGACGGTCCGCGGCTCTACCTGCCCCGCTGAGGTGTGCTGAGCATGCGCAGAAGGACAGGGGAGGAGGAG
>NC_051438.1:30184910-30194536 GCF_001649575.2 Kryptolebias marmoratus | reverse complement strand
GAGGGGGGGGGGGTCAGAGGTGATGATGATGAGAACTGACTTCATCATTCAGAAACAAACTAATTCAAGTCATCAGTGACTCAGAAACATTATTGTTTGTTTGTTTGTTCTGCAGACTTCCGGTTTGGCCCATTCTCTGTTTAACTTTTTATTGATTTTATTATTGTTTGCAGGTTTATTGGTGTTTTCAATTTTCAGTTGAAGTTTTTGTTTTTATTTGTATTTCTGTTGTTGTTGGTTGGTTGGTTTGTCTGGTTCTGTTGTTGTTGTTGTTTGATGGTTTGTTGTTGTTGTTTGTTTGTCTGGTTTTGTTGTTGTTTGTTTGTCTGGTTTTGTTGTAAACACTGACGCAGAGAAGTCTTTCTTCAGTTTTCAGACTTTCTTTCTTTCTTCAGATTTTTCTTCATCTTTCTGCTCCATATTTTTATTAGTTGTGTTTATTTATTTATTTTTAATAAAATCTGATCAGTCAGCATTAGATCCGGTCTGCTGTGATGCTGAGGTCAAAGGTCAAAGGTCAAAGGTCTGATTGGTTCTGATGTCAACATACCGGCAGCAGAAACTGTTGCTGTCAGACTTTTAAACACTGAAGTTCTGCTTCCCTCCTGGTTTGGGTTTGGACCCGGTCTGGTCCGAACTTTGACCCGTTGTTATAGCCACTCCTGACCACCAGGGGGCGGCGCTGCACAGAGTCTGGATTTTCGGCTCTTTTTCCACAGAAAACCGAGTCAGTAACGTGTTGGATCCATGTTGTGTTTGTCAGCCCGGACCGGACCGGACCTGCAGGACAAATGCCAGCCCATTCAGGAGCCTCTAATTGTGGCCCTGGAAGCCCCTGAGAGGCCCCCTGCCTCCAGCCTGAATGGGCTGCCCTGCAGAGGCCCGTGTGAACCGCAGCGCCCCTTTTTCCTCCCCATCCTGCCTCAGTATGTGGACCCTGGCCCCCCTGGGCCCCCCCGGGCCCCCAGCCCGCTCCACATGTTAATTAATAGGCCTCACTGGCAGATTTGGCTCCTGCTCGGCTTTGATGGAAGGCAGCCATTAGCATCTAATAATTTAGCCTCTGGCGCTGAGAGTGCAGTTCTGAAAGGAGGAATTAGGTGGAGCGAGTCTTTGTGAGCCTGAGTTAAAGTCTGATTATTGTCCTGCAGCCCGGAGCCGCCACTAACTGCTGCTAAACCCTCTAAACGTGAAGGGGCCCCTCCTCCTCATTAGGGCCCAACAAGGAGAAGATGTTAACAGCAAATTTCTTTCTTCCTCTGAATCCGTCCAGTAAAGATGGAGAGTGGAGCACGAGCAGAGCGCCGAATGATACTGTGGTTCTCCTGAGTTTATCAGACACACACACACACACACACGTCTGATAACACTTACAGAACCATTATTTACATTCTGTTTTATATTTATTCCACCAACCTGTCATGGCGGCAGGTGATCATGTACCTGTCTGTGTGAGCGTGCATGTCTGTTAGTAAAATATCTGATGAACCAGTGGACAGACTCTGCCATCCCATAATGTCTGTGCTGCGATGCTAACATCAGTACCACCATGTGCCGCTGGACACATTTCACTGAAACTTTTAGATGTTTTCTACAACTCAATTCAAGATGGCTGCCACAGCTAATCAACCTTTGCCAACACACACATGCTGTGGTAGCAGCCGAGAGTCATCCCCAACACACACTCTGAGCACAAACAGATAATCTGTGTGTGGGGCGGCATTTCCTCCTCCTCCTCCTCCTCCTCCTCCGTTCCCAGGTGGCTGTGAGGAGTCATGGGAATGTTGTGACATGACAGCAGAGGCTGTGACCCAGAACTAACACACACACAGAGTTCACTTCCTGCCGCCATCAGCTGAAGGGAACTGAGGAAGCAGACGTCTCAGTCCGGCTCCAGCCCTCAGAGACAAAACTTTGGATTTAATAAATATGACATTCAAAGTCGTAATTATCACATATTATTTGACAATTAGTCCTTCAGAACAAAGAGACAGAAACTAACTTGTCTGTTGAGCTTAGGAGCCTTTTCTGTCTGAATGATTGAGTAAGAAGAAAGTTTGACCCTGGATTAGGACTTTTACACAGAGCTTGTCTCCTGAAGTGAAGCAGAGGCCCTCACAACATGATCTGGGGCGGGGGACAGGGGGGTTAGGGTCAGACCTGCAGGTGTCCGATTCAGTCTCAGCTCATCAAACTCTCTGAGGTTCATGAAGTGAAGGTCTGAGGGGCCGGGGGCCTGAAGGGGCCTCAGCGTCAGGGGCCCCGGTCCGGAGCTGTCTGTCCAACCTGTGACATCACCAGCTTGCTGAAGTTTGAGCCCAATCAGCAAACACACGTGAGGCGGTCCTGTGCTGCCACCTGCAGGCCAGCAGAGGCTCCTACAGGCTGAATGATGAACAAACCTTCCTGCAGCTTTTTATTGAGTGAACATGATGTTGAAAACAAACGACTGTACTTAAAGAAAGAAAAGACAAAATACAGTTTCTTTAAGAAGCAGAGAACTGAACTGTACAACATGAAGAAGAATACAGTCTGTAAAATCCTGCTCAAAGTGATAATGCTTCATAACAGAGCTCACACTGACCACTTGTTTTTGGCAACATCAAATACAACAAAAACAAGGTTTAACTGAAAATATGCTGTAAAAATACTGCAACACAATACGAAGGCAGTGTAATAAAGTGATTCCTGTTATCTGCTCCAAGTTAAACAGGGACAAAGTTTAAAGCAGCAACATAATCATGTTAGCACACCAGCCTGCTGTTACTGGAACTAAAAACATAATACTGAATCAGATCTACAACCTACTAGCTGTTAGCATGTAGTTCACTCAAAACTGCATGCTAACCTGCTAAAAGTGTAGCATTAGCATTAATTAAGAGGGACGATGAAGCTAACAGGAAGTCAGTTTAGCTCCTGAGGTGTGAAGCCTGAACTTGTCACATAATGTTCAAAATAATCAAACATTAAGATGATTTATTAGCAGGAACAAAACCAACATCCAGAGGCGTATTAGCCAAGATGTTAGCGCGCTAAAACCCCAAAATAAATGTTTTTAAATGAAGCTCAGAGAGAAACAAGATGAGCCTGAAGACTTTTTGTTCAGAGTTTCTTTGTTTTTTGGACCAAAAGCACAAAAAAACAAAGATTCTTTTATGAAAAGGCATTGATGGCCGTAACAAAGTGTTGATCAGGAAAAAGGCAGCAAATGTAAACATGGATGCCACAGGTAAACAGGAAGTCACACAGGTTCTGACCCGCCGACATGTAGACAGGTCAGAACAACAAGGCACTTCAATTCACTGAAATCCACTTCATCTTCCTCCGTTTGATGGAACCAAACAGGAAAAAAGTGAATTTATTTCACCAGAAAGGAGCTCAGATTCCCAGACACAGAAGGCCGTCTTCACATTATCAAAAGACTTGGGGGAAAAAGTGGAAATAAATTTCCAGAACTTAATAAACTGTGATCATGAAGCTCTGAATCTGTTGATTTTTCTCATCATTCAGGAAACATCTGAACAGAAATCTGAATCAAGTCAAACTGCAGTCAGAGATTCTCTCCATCAGCAGCGAATTCAATAAAAACAACGTTTAACCTTCATTTTGGGGGGAAGACAGGTTCTGAGACGAGGTGTTTCGTGCAGCAGAACCCTCTGAGACGTCAGCTCTCCAGCTTTGTCTTCTGTTCCAGGAACATCCAGAACCCTGGAGGCTGGAAGGACACAGAAGGCTCAACAAGCCGCGGATCACCGAGAAGCTGACGGCTGTAGGAAGCAGCTGAGATCATCGTCCTGCAGGGACGCAGCTTCACACCTGAGCCCAGTTCCAGTCTCGGACCCGGACCGTGGCCTCAGGGTCATCTGGGAGCCATCTCCTGGATCATGGCTGGCAGGTGGATGGTTGGACACGAGTCTTTGTGTCTCAGTTTGAACATCAGCTGCTCCTTTTCCTGAGAAAGCTTCTGGTTCACCGCTACCTGTCTCTCCAGCGTCGCCTTTAGGTCCAGCTTCTCCTTTGAAAACTGCCTGGAAAACAGACGGAGGAGGAAACGTATTTAATCACCACTAACAGACGAGTGTGAGTCAGTGCTTCCTGAACGAACAGCAACTCTTCTTCTACAGTTTAAAATCAGCAGGACTCAGTGGAAGCCTCAGGCGTCTGCCCAGCAGGGGGCGCCACATTCACACGAACTGCAGAGGCACCTACTGAATCACAGCCTGACAGTTGTTAATCCGAACTCTCAGGTCCTCGTTCTGCTGCAGGACGTGGACCATCTGGTCCTCCAGAGACAGATTCTTCTGCACC
Organism: Kryptolebias marmoratus; assembly: GCF_001649575.2. Taxonomy (NCBI): domain Eukaryota; kingdom Metazoa; phylum Chordata; class Actinopteri; order Cyprinodontiformes; family Rivulidae; genus Kryptolebias; species Kryptolebias marmoratus. The sequence goes on along the minus strand of NC_051438.1, from coordinate 30,190,228 downwards.
TGAACATCAGAACACCAGTCAGAACCAAAAGAACCCCAAGAACAAGAAAGAAACGGATCTTTGTTACCAGCAGCCTCTCACAAAAACGCAGTTTGTTCTTTTAGTTGAAGGCTGAACGACTGCTGAAACTGGCTTCTTAAAGCTGAAGAAGCTAAAGGTATAAGAAGAGAAAGACGGAGCCAGTAGCTGAAGTTTTTGAAGGATCTGAATGCGTTTCTATGGAAACATTTGAAAAAACCAAAAGCCACAGCAGCCGAATGTTTTGATGTATGAAGAGCTCAAATAAAACAAAGTCTGCAGAGTTGGACTGGAAATGAGAGGAAAGCTGATCCTACCAGCTCGTCCATCTGCTGCAGCTTCCTGCTCTGCTCCTGCACGCGCTCAGTCTTCATCTCAATGACGAACAGCAGGGACTCCTGCTCAGACTCCCAGAATGCACCTGGGCTGCCGTGTTCCTGAACACAACGTCACACAGATGGAGAACGATGTTCAGCAGCTTTCAGCTGCAGACGCGACATGAAACCAGCTGGTCCCCAGCAGCTCCTAAAAGCACATCTGTAGGGTTTGTTTGCCTGAAAATAACAGATATCATTTTAATCTCGCCGCTAGAAACCCACCTGGATATTTCTGTGTAAATTCTTCTTAAAGCTGGATTCTGCGACTCGTCTCTTCAGCTCATTGAAAACCTGCAGCTCTGCCGTCAGCTCCTCCACTTTGTTCTGCCATCGCAGCGAAAACCCAAACATTCAGGAGGAAACGTCAGAAAAACAGGAACAGTTTATTCAGACAGAAAAACTCCCTCCACCTGCTTTTTCTGTTTTACCTTCAGCAGGTCTTCAGACGCCCGAAACGTTTCTGTCAGCTCAGTTTTCTCCTGTTCGTGTTTCACCTGCAGCTCTGCAGGAAACACAGAAAACATCCTGGTACTTCTCTGAAACTCTCCCTGAGGAGCAAATTAAACCGACACAAACTGGAAACAGCTTCACTTCAAAACAGTCAAAACAGTCAGCAAACTGTTTCTGCTCTGTTCATAACAAGAAAACCCACAGATTACTGCAAAACATTCATCTCTGCAACAAAACTGCTCGCTGTCTAATGGACCGGCTAACCGTTAGCATCTTCATGCTAACACTTAGCTGTCTTATGGACCGGCTAACTGTTAGCATCTATATGCTAATTTAGAGAAAAATATTTCAGTATTTATGTTTATTTTTAAGAACCTGAATCCACAGGTTACAGTCTGTCAGAATCATCCAGATTTATTTATTTAATCTCATTTCACTCCTCTTCTCACTCCTCTCTCCTCTGTTACTCCTCCCACTCCTCTCTCTCCCCTCACTCCTCTCTCATTTCACTCCTCTCACTCTTCTCTCACGCCTCTCACTCATCTCTTCTCTCACTCCTCTCATTTTACTACTCTCACTCCTCTCACTCCTCCTGTCGCTCCTCTCACTCCCCTCTCCTCACTCCTCCTGTCGCTCCTCTCACTCCTCCTCTCACTCCTCAGAAAGATGAAACCTCTCAGACCGGTTCCGGCGTACCTTCCACATGTTTCTGATGTTCTTCGTCAGCAGACTTCCTCCTGAGTTCGTGCAGAATGTTCAGGTCAGCCGTGGTCTCGGTTTTCACCTGCAAGAGAAAACAGAACCAGAACCAGAACCTGAGCTGCAGGAAGATCCCAGGAAGTCTTTCAGCTGTTCTCCACATATTTATAAATATTTCCTGTGTTCAGCAGCGAACTGACCCCTCAGGAAGGATCCTAATAATTAATCCTAATCAGACAGTTCAGTTTGAGTAAAATATAAAACATTTCCTGCTTCAGCTTCAGCTCTCAGGTCAATAATCAGCAAAAAAATTGTATTTCTGTCGTTCACAGAGTTTCTTCATGAAGATGTAGAACTAGAGACAGGACTGGAAGCTGGAAGTTGAAGCCATAAAAAGATGAGCGCCCCCTAGTGGCCAGCCCCTTCACATTTTGAAGCCCTTGAATAAAAATAGCCGACTTCTAAAACAAATAAGCCCGCTACTTTATGCCCATATTCTCTGTAAAATAAATCTAAGAGGAAACTTGATTGTTCCTTTCAGGAAACAGATGTTCTCCAGACTCCATTCGTTCATACTTGTTAAGACCTGGACACACTTCTCCGGGCTGGGTCAGAACTTCAGCTGCTTTTCACTCAACAAGTTGGTTGAACTCAGTATTTGTCTTAAACATTAAGAAAACAGAAGAAGAAGAGACGGGCGTGAAAACCAGCAGATAATCAGATTGTCTGCTTGGAAGAAAACCTAAAACCTCAGGTGGATTAAGACTTTTGCCCGATCAAACAGCGGGCTCTGCGACGGGTTCACAGCGAGGACACTAAACATGGCCGACACCATAAATCAGGAGCAGAGGTCACATGTCCTCACCTTATCAAGGACGCCCACGATGAGGCTGCACACCTCCTCATCAGTGTGGCGATTCAGTAGCTCCGCCCTCTCCGAGTCCCCATTGGCGGAGAGCACTTCCTGTAAAATCTCGAAGCGCTCCAGCTGCTTCTCCAGACAGACGTCCAGCTCACCTGACGGACCTGCAGACAGGTGAGCAGGTGAGGAACGAAGGTTCACAGTCTGCCCTCTGCAGGCAGGAAGAAGAATTACACCAGAAATTTATACTGATGACCATGGGAATGACAAAACCCCGCCCCCTACAGGCTCAGACCTGAACTACAGACCCACCGCCCCCTACAGGTCCAAACTGGAACTACAGGCTGAGACCTGAACTACAGACCCACCGCCCCCTACAGGCTCAGACCTGAACTACAGACCCACCGCCCCCTACAGGCTGAGACCTGAACTACAGACCGAGACCTGAACTACAGACCCACCACCCCCTACAGGTCCAAAGTAGAACTACAGACCCGTTGTTGGCTGTTTTTGGTGTTTGGACCTGAAACTTCTCAGTCCTGAGTTGGACTCGTCTCTCAGTTTTGGACAAACTCCACCTGAAGCTGAGAGACGTAACGTTGGAGCTAAAATCTTATTTTCTGTTTCTTTGGTTTGAGACGCCTGAAAGCTGAGGACCAAAGGTTCTCACAAACACAAAAACATTTAGACTAATTTTATCCCAACAGGTCAATGACATCATCAGCATGTGGGCACATGACTCTCTCACACACACACACACACCCCATTCATTTCCAATGACGTCTTCAGTCTGAATGAACCAGACAAACTGGACTCAAACTGAACACAAACATCAGAATTATCTCTAAAACAACAAATCTCTGTTTTTGTTTTCAGATTAAAACCAACAGCCTGATCAGATGTTTAAAACGATGAAACTTCTGCCTCTTTCAGGTCTTTGATTGTTTTATGGGAGTATTTTTCTGATCATGTGAGAGCAGCTGAGTGGAAACAGGTTGGAGCCTGTCTGCTGTTTGACTTCATTCACAAAGTTCTGCTGAGGAACACAAAGAGGCGAGGCGACTGGTCTGAGCGTGAAGCTGCAGTTCGTCTCATGATCCCGCCTGAAACCAGCGGGTTCTGCTGCTCGTAAACAGCACGAAGTCAGGAAATGAGTGAGGTTTAACTGACTGAGTCACTGGTTCAGTCCTGATAAAAACACTCAGATTTCTTCTGATTGGTGGAACCCTTCGTCACCCATCGTCTCCTGCAGACCAGCAGCACTAAATAAGTAGGATTAATCTGAATTAGGACTCCAGCTGCACGTGTTCTGAACTTAGGATTTCTCTAAACCTTTCACAGAAAATGTAACTTCTCTGGTTTATAATAATATTTGTGCGTTGTTAGAACCGTCTGTGAGAGGAAACCAGACGAAGAAGCAGGAAGTGAAGGAAGAGGAAACCACAGGCAGGTACAGAAGACAAGCCTTTTACACATCATGACGTAGTTTAAATAAACATCTGCCTCATTCTTTAACTGCTGCTGAGGTTCTGCTGAGGTTCTGCTGCTCTGGAGCTCCAGGTGTGTTAACACAACGCCAGGGCGGAAAGACACCAGCAATGACCTCAGAGAAGCAGCTGCTGCTGCCCATCAACCTGGGAAGGGTCAAAGGTCATCAGGAGTCCATCGTTCTACAGAGAGGAAGATTATTCACAAGAGGAGACATTGAAGACGGCTGCTGATCTTCACCCTGAAGGTCAGACCGTGCAGTGCTCAGAGAAATGAGCTCCATCTCAGACTCTACAGGCCTCAGTTAGCAGGTCAAAGGTCAAAGGTCATGACAGGACACCAGACTCCACCACCGGGTGAGAGACTGAACAAGTCCTACAGAAAACCACCACAAGCTGCTGGTCCTAGGTCAGGACCCAGACCTGGACCTGGGTCAGAACCTGGACCTGGGTCAGGACCTGGACCCGGGTCAGGACCTGGACCCGGGTCAGAACCTGAACCTGGACCTGGACCCAGACCTGGACCTGGGTCAGAACCTGAACCTGGGTCAGAACCTGGACCCGGGTCAGAACCTGGACCTGGACCCAGACCTGGACCTGGGTCAGAACCTGGACCCGGGTCAGGACCCGGACCTGGGTCAGGACCTGGTTTGTGTTTAATAAAGAGGAAACCTGACGTTAGACTGGAATCATTTTAGAACCTGATGAAGTCCAGATCAGTTTTATATCAAACAGTTCACCTGCACGTCTTCAGATATTATAATTATAATTAGATGTTTTATAGGAGCTGTAAATCAGGGACTGTATCTGAACTCACCTCCTCCATCTTGGCAGCTGGATCCTTGCTGACTCTTCTCTCCTTTCTTGCCTTTACTCTTCTTCTGTTGACAACAAGCAGAAGCAGATTTATTTCTCCGTTTGGCTCTCAGGAGTAAACACACAGTGACCATAAATCAGATTCAACACCAACCTGGTCGTTTTTAGCGTTAAACACAGTGTTTCCACAGTGATCTAAAAACAAACTGTTTGCAGGTTTTATAGTGGTTCAGGACGGAGGAAAACATCTGATCAACACAGAACAGCTCAATAAATCTTTCTCTCTGCCTCATCCCGGCTTCACACAAAACTGGGAACGATGGAACGATGGCCAACACACCCTGAGCTCTGACAGATGTTTGCTTTAAACGCAGACACACGGCGGTAAATCCACCTTCGAGTGTAAACACAGGTCACTGGTGGAGCGAGCGGCGTCTGACTGTCAGACACGTGATGGAGGCGAGAATAAGACCAGCTCTGCTCCCAGGAGCTCAGACAGTCAGAGACGCTGCAGACTCCTCCAACACCTCCACCACCGCTCAGACTCCTCCACCACCTCCACCACCGCTCAGAGTCCTCCACCACCTCCACCACCGCTCAGACTCCTCC
>NC_051438.1:30181143-30182706 GCF_001649575.2 Kryptolebias marmoratus | reverse complement strand
TCCTCCAACACCTCCACCCCTCAGACTCCTCCACCACCTCCAACACCTCCATCACCGCTCAGACACCTCCAACATCTCACATCTGACTCCAGAATCAGCCCAAACCATCAGCCCTCCACCACCGTGCTGACAGCTGCAGTGCATTCTGGGTAGGGAGGCCAGACCCAGTTTCTGACTCAGTTTGATGGTTTTGGTTTTGTCTGTAACGCCTGCTGTCCGTTCAGGTTTCTGAGGATCTTTGTGGTCGTTCTGAACACACGATGTGTTTAAAGTCTGTCTCCTCCTTGGTGAATTTCAGCTCGTTTTAAAATCAAAAATACCGACTCATGTTTTAGTTCCTCCTGATCTGCTACAAACAGAATTCTCTCTGAGAAAAATCAAGAAGTTCCTGTTTTCTTTGCTTCCTGTCATCAGCAGCCAGTCAGCGAGAACTCAAAGGTCAAAGGTCAGCCTGAGGAGCAGACTTTGGTTCTGCCGGGTTAGAACCACTGGAGTCCATCAGAGCAGGAACATCTGGACAGATGTGACCCAAACATCCAACCTCTGACCTGGTGTCACTAAGGTCCGTTTGGACCCAGAAAGCATCAGCTGTTACCTGACAGGTGACCCAATCAGAACCAACAAACAGAAATAAATCCCCCATTCAACATGGCCGCCACAGCTAACTGACCGGAGCACAGAGTGGTAGTAGCTGAGAGTCACCCTGAACCTGAGGTCCGGACGGTGGGCGGCGGGTGATAGGCATTCCTTCAGAGAGACTCCTCCCACCAGGTCAGCTGGAGGTTCTTTACCGGGTCAGACCGACCCAGAACCTCCTGATGGGTCAGACTCTGGAAGTCCATCAGAACCGTTCGGGTCGTCTGCAGCCCGGTTCACAGAAGACCTGAGGACCTCGACCCGTTTGTCTGAGGCCAGACTGAGCAGCAGAACTTCTGCCACTAACAGCACCGATGTTACGGAACGTTTAGCAGTACCAACAGAACCGGGTCAGGAACAGAACCTTCAGACAAATCAGACTCTGAGCCCGCCGGACCGACCCGGTTCTATTCTCGGCTTGTCACAGATTTACTCAGCTTTCCTGTTACACAACCAGCTGCAAGGCCCCGAACCCAACCGTCTAATGACTGACTGTACCTGAACACACCGCGGCTCAACTGGAGCAGTTTGAAGTCTGATCGGCCAATCAGATTCCCCCGTTTCTGAAACATAAAAAACATAAGAACTGGAGCCACAACAATCAGTCAATCAGTCAATCAACAATCAACAATCAATCGATGTCAAACTGAGACGCTTCAGTTTGACCTCTGAACGTCCACGACCCGATGACATCATCACAGAACCTGCTAAGTACTTCCTGTTTGTCAGTTCAACCAACAAATAAATAAACAGCTGTTTACATCAGATAAGACCAACCAATCAGAGCAAAGCCTGAGTTTACGTCAGATAAGACCGACCAATCAGAGCAAAGCCTGAGTTTACGTCAGATAAGACCGACCAATCAGAGCAAAGCCTGAGTTTACATCAGATAAGACCGACCAATCAGAGCAAAGCCTGAGTTTACAT
>NC_051438.1:30177086-30181043 GCF_001649575.2 Kryptolebias marmoratus | reverse complement strand
TCAGATAAGACCGACCAATCAGAGCAAAGCCTGAGTTTACATCAGATAAGACCGACCAATCAGAGCAAAGCCTGAGTTTACATTAGATTAAACCGACCAATCAGAGCAAATATAATCTGAGAAGGATTTTCTGTTTTAAATGTTCTGTAGCCCACAGAGGTCTCCTTTAAGGAACCAAAACAAAGTCCAACTGTGCCACAACACAAGGCCCGCAGGCCTTAGAGTGGACACCTGCTGTCTGAGGGACATCTCTGTCCATAATGAGGACAAACTCCATGTTTTCACCACAAGACGAGGACACCAAGACAATAAAATGAAATAAATCCATTTTACAGAAATATGAGGTCACTGACCTCACAGCTGGAAGACACATCTGGACCAGAGGACAGACAGCCCAGGTCGGGCCCAAACCAGAACCCTGACCCAACCTGAAACTGTCCCTGCCCACAACACTGTCTGCATCATCAAATCTGTCCCCTGTCCACAAACTGTCCCCCTCATCAACCCTGTCCCCATCATCAAATCTGTCCCCTGTCCACAAACGGTCCCCTCAGGGTAATTTCCAGAATAACCCCTCAGAGACAAACTAACAGCCTCTACCTGAACATCAGCAGCTCTCAGGGACACTCAGAGACACCCAGGGACGCTCAGGGACATTCAGAGACACTCAGGGACACTCAGAGACACCCAGAGACACTTCAGAGACACTTCAGGGACGCTCAGAGACATTCAGAGACACTCAGGGACACTCAGGGACACCCAGAGACACTTCAGGAGCGTTTACAGATGAATTTACACCAAAACAATCAGAATTAAAACAAGGTTAGCGGTTTTAAAGTTCGGACCGTGGGAAACTGATTCAAACCGGAGCTGATTGGAAACAGATGTGAGGAGGGAACTTTCACTGGCTTTAAACCCGGTACCGAACCTCCACCCGAACCCGTGGTTCTGACCCACATATAAGAACCTGGGTTCTGGAGGCACGGCTGAGTTCTGGAGGCCGATATTCGGAGCTCATCTCTCCGCGGGCGGCGGGACCAGCAGCCCCGCGGCGGCCGCCTACCAGCGAGCCTCCTCCGGCCGAGCAAAGTCACCTTCTCCCGGCGGAACAAAGAGGGTTTCCCCGGCCTCTCCGCGGGGTTTTACCCGGTCCGTCGGCGGAGTTTCTCACCTTGCTGTGGCCGCAGCCCATGCCTTCTCCTCGGAGCGGTGGGTCCGTTTGACGCCGGTTGTTCCTCCGGTTCTGCTTCAACTTTCAAACTCAGAAAAAAAAACCTCCCTGAACGCAGCGCGGCGGGCTGGGGGCGGGGCTTATCAGTGACGCCTTCAAAGACGATCAGGAAATCCTAACTATCTTCTGAGTTCAAACAAAAAATAAATGAATAAATCAAACTCTCGAGGACGCCCTGAAACGAAACTCTGAGAGGATAAGGATTATTTGCAAAAAGTCCACAAAACTGTGCAAAACATTTCATCCAACCCTTAAATTTATACAGTTTGGTGTAAATAATCAGAAACCGCCTAAAATGAGACAAAATAAACCAAAAGCACAAAAACAGCTCCGATGGGATCAAAGCGAAGCAACATGAATTAAGACATAAAAACACAAAACCATAAAAACACAAAACCATAAAAACACAGACACGGTTTGTTGTTGCTGATGTCACAGTTATTCTTTACACCATGAATACACACCTGCACAGGAAATAAATTTAGATTATTTTATTAACATTTCATCATAAAACAGTGTCTTGAGTCGTACACCAAACCCAGACTTTATTTATCATCATTTCAGGTCTCATTTGTCTAGATTTTATCACAAAATCCTTTAAAAAATAGCAAAACAGTAAAAGGCTAAAGTTAGCACAACTGTAGCTAAAAGCTAACTTCACAAAACAAACCTTTAAAGCTAAAATTAGCTACAGTATAAATTAATTTTCAGAGGTCCACGGTTATCCCTTTGAAGTTGTATTTTCCTACGGCCATGAAGGCCTCATGTCAAACTCTGACATGCGCAGTAGCGCTCTTTTTGTCTGAACTTTGGTTACAGGAATTCAAACCTTTTTTGCTCGAGTTGATTTTTTCCTACAAACCGTAAACAGGTCGTTGAAACGCGCACGCGGCCTGATGTTTACGACCATCAAGATTATTTATTTATTTTTTATTTCTGATTTTAAAACACTGGCAGCGTTTATCCTCCGTCACGTGACTTTTAAAAAGTGACTGAAGTTTTTTGTCGGTGATAAAATAATAAAACATAAAACCAGACTTCAGTGTTTCCTGAATTATTTCTGTTAAAATCATTTTGGAACAGATTTTATTTCTGTTGTTTTTTCTTCAGCAACAAAACATCTGACTGAAATCAGCTGAGGTTTCTATTTATAATTGATTGGTTTTCTTGTTGTTTTTAACTTTCTTCCTCCTCTGTTTGCTGCTTTTGTAAAGTTGAAATGACAAACCCTTGGGACCAAACTGGACCCTCGGTGGACCGCAGGTTCTGTCAGAACCTTTTCCTCCAAATGTTCCTGAACAAACTGACTGATCTTCAACAGTCGAGTTGACACGCAGGAAGCTGCTCAGCTTCAACTAATCAAAACACTGACATCATCGCATTTCAGTCAGCTGATGTCACGCCCAGAGGTGTGTGTGAGTGTGTGAGTGTGTGTGTGTGAGTGTGGGTGTGAGTAAGATAAACAGAGTTTAATGATAAGAGGTGTTTGTCGAGGCTCTGCAGACCCGTTCATGTTCTGATTGTTCTGACAGGAAGAACGCTGCTGATTGGATCGTTTCTTTAAAGGTTCAACCGGAATGTGACTGCAGGAAAAACTGATTTCAGCTTCAAATCTGTGAAAACAGATAAAAGGCTGTTCAGACAAGTTAAATGTTCTCAAAAGACTTATTTTTAAAAAGTTGTTCCAGGAGCAACAAAAGGCTGTAAAGTCAGAAACATCTGGAGGAGCTTTTCTAACTAATTCAGTTAATTGTCAGCAGGTCAGTCAGAGGACTGCAGATAAGACGAGCATTAAGACTTTGTAGAAACCTCTGAGGCTGGTTCTGGTTCTGTTCTGCTCAGGAACACTGTCTGTAAACACAGTTCACCGTGCTGCTTAAAGCTCTATCAGGCAAAGAAGAAGCCAGATGTGAACAGATGTGTCTCCTCTGGACCAAAGAGAACTGTTCTGAGGTCAGCCTGCCTTGCTGATGGTATGGGGGTGCATTAGTCCAGGTTCCAGGACTGTTGAACAGACAGAATGGGAAAACCTCAGGTCCAGATGTTTACAGACTGATGGAGATGCTGCACAGAGGAGAACATCTGGAACATCTTGAAACAGATGTGTTACTGCCTTCAGATTAAAAGTACCTTTTTATTTCCTAACAACTGTTTACTGTGTTCCACTAAAATCTGGGTTTCTGGGGTTTGGGATCAGTGCTTTTAGAACTGTGGTTGTAGTTATTTTTAAGAAACAGGAAGTTCAGTTTTGGGTTTAAACCTGAGGATGAAGCAGAAACACAGAAGGTGAATTATTCAGCTGGTAGCTGCAGGTTGGTACCTGTGCTCAGGTGGATCCGTCTCACCTGATCGGATCAGGAGGTCAGAACTCTGTAAGAACCATCATCCACTGACCTGTTACCATGGAGACGGCGCTAAGGAGGGTTCTGACCGAGGGTCCAGAAAATAAAACCTGCTGAACCCAAACAGAACCCGCCTAACAAAACAGCTGGTTTGTTTTGTAGCAGCAGGTCTCAGTGGGCGGGGCCTGTCAGTGGGCGGGGCCTGTCAGCCATTAGACCTGTCAGCCATTAGAAAGTAAAGCAGCTGCTGATGAATGGAAACTTCTTGTGAGGCTGAAAACAACAACTGCTGCTGGTCTGTCTGCCAGAGACACGAGGACTCGCTAAAAATACCTCCGAGCTGCATTCCACCGGTGGACCGGTCCCAGAGCCGGGGGGGTCGGG
>NC_051438.1:30175129-30176888 GCF_001649575.2 Kryptolebias marmoratus | reverse complement strand
AGAGAGGCGGGGGGGGGGGGGGGGAGCTGGACCGGTCCAGATTTAGACTCAGAACCACCTGCTCTATAAATAACCTGCAGATCTTTGAGGAACTGATTCAAGATCAGAACCTGAGAGATGACAGCAGAACCTGATGGGTGAGGGGTTCTGATCCAGCAGGTTCTGACCCAGAGGAGGTTCTGATTCAGCAGGTTCTGATCCAGAGGAGGTTCTGATTCAGCAGGTTCTGATCCAGCAGGTTCTGACCCAGCAGGTTCTGACCCAGAGGAGGTTCTGATCCAGAGGAGGTTCTGATCCAGGGGTTTCTGATCTAGAGGCAGATTGTTTTTGGATCCAAACGATGTTTGAAACAAGACTTTTTACATCAGAAAGTAGAACCTGTTTGTTTGTTTGTTTGTTTGTTTAGTCTCCAGGCTTCTGGTGTTTGTTGGTAAATAAAGGAAACACTGCCTCCTGCTGCTGAAATCTGATCTTTTATTCAACAGTTAGGAGCTCAGAGCAGAAGAATAAATCATATCAGGCTGTGACACATCTGAAACAGTTTACTTGACGTTTATAAAATAAAAGTAAAAACAGAAAGTATGAATTAAACTCATCAGATTCATTCAGATGTGTCAGAGCAGCGCCGTCTTCGTCGCTCCTCCTCCTCGCTTGGATCAGAAGAAGCCGAGCTCCTGCAGGAGGTCCACCTTCAGATAAACTCGACAGAACGTGAGCAGAACCCCAACAGACGAGAACCCGACCAGAACCCACAGAACCTTAGCGCTGAAGTAGAGCGGCGTCAAACTGAAAGAGACAGAAAACAGAAACCTGAGAGGGTCTGAAGGACCAGGACCAGGACCAGGACCTGACCCAAACCACTAGCCCTCCACCACCGTGCTGACAGCTGCGGTGCATTCTGGGTAAACATCTGTCCTCTGTTCCTTCAGATGAACCTAAGTGCAGCTGCCATGTTGTTCTTAGAGAGAAGAGGCTTTAACCTTTGACCTGCTAACTGAGGCCTGTAGAGGCTGAGCACTGCACGGTCTGACCTTCAGGGTGTTGTGAATGATCTTCCTCTCTGCAGAACGATGGACTCCTGATGACCTTTGACCCTTTTCAGATCGATGGGCAGCAGCAGCTGATGTCTTTCTGCCCTGGTGGACCTGTATGAATTTGAACTAAAGAACCGGGTCCTGCAGAACCTCGGCTCTTACCGGCCGTGTGCAGACTCTGCGTATCCCCTGAAGTACTGCAGCCGTCCGTATAAATACAGCAAACCGCAGAAGCTGGACACACCTGCAGACAAACACACGGCGGCCGTGAAGCGTTAGCGGCCAGCCCGGCCCAGCCTGGCCCGGCCCGGCCCGGTCCGACCCCTCGTCCCTCAGGACTCACCTTGGCTGAAGAAGACTCCGGACGTCCACAGCATGGCCATGAAGATGGGGAAATACTCGGAGCAGTTGGCTCTGGACACAGGACAGATTCAGAGGATAAAAAACAGCCTCACAGAGAGGCGGGCGATCATGTAACTGCCTCAGCCTGTTAGCAAACATTAAGACTACAACCACAGAGACGAAGTGAACATTAGGGGTGGTAGTAGCTGAGAGTCCTCCCTGAGTCCAGGAGGACCCGCTTTCCTGCACAGACAAGTGGACAAGAGGAGAAACCCTGAGCCGATGGACTTGCAGAGACCCGTCAGGCCTGCAGGTGGCGCCGTGACCCCGCAGAGACCCGTCAGGCCTGCAGGTGGCGCCGTGACCCCGCAGAGACCCGTCAG
>NC_051438.1:30170215-30173732 GCF_001649575.2 Kryptolebias marmoratus | reverse complement strand
AGTCAGGCCTGCAGGTGGCGCCGTGAGCCCGCAGAGACCCGTCAGGCCTGCAGGTGGCGCCTTGACCCCGCAGAGACCCGTCAGACCTGCAGGTGGCGCCGTGAGCCCGCAGAGACCCGTCAGGCCTGCAGGTGGCGCCGTGAGCCCGCAGAGACCCGTCAGGCCTGCAGGTGGCGCCTTGACCCCGCAGAGACCCGTCAGACCTGCAGGTGGCGCCGTGAGCCCGCAGAGACCCGTCAGGCCTGCAGGTGGCGCCGTGACCCCGCAGAGACCCGTCAGAGACCCGTCAGGCCTGCAGGTGGCGCCGTGACCCCCCAGAGACGAGTCAGGCCTGCAGGTGGCGCCGTGACCCCGCAGAGACCCGTCAGACCTGCAGGTGGCGCCGTAACGCTGCCAGGAAACAGCAGGAACGGGAGAAGCTGGGTGGAACCACATGGTTCCAGCTGCACACCCAGGAGAACTGAATCCTTCTAATGGACTGGAGACAAAGTCCCGCTGACTGGGAGAAGTGTCCGTCCAAATGAGGACATAATGGACACGTTCAGGCTGGCGTCCAGAGGAGGAGGGGTTAAAATCTCAGACTGGAAAGCCAAATGTTTGAATCAGAAAAAGATGTAAAAGCAGAAACTGACTGAGCTCTGAAGATCCGCTCGAACTCGGGCGGCCCGTTGGTGCTGGGCGGGGACACCGAGTACTTCCTCCTGGCGTAGATGACCTGCAGGGAGAAATACGCTGCGGACACACAGGAACGTTTGTTTCAGTCCACCTCACAGCCACACCTGCTCTGCTTCATCTAAACGCAGTGAAACAGGAAAGTTCACGGCGCGGCGGAAAAACATGCAAATGATTAAAAACCCGAATGAACGCTCCCAGCATGCACCGCTCCTACCTTGTTCCAGGACGGCCAGCACCGTGACGGCGCCGAGCCCGACCACCGCCTCCTCCATCTGTGCAGAGCCACAGGTGAGACGGACTGAGCGAGCCAGGAAGCTGGGCCAGGGAACACCTGCAGGGGGCGGAGCCTGCAGACACCTGCTGCTCAGAGGAACACGTGGGGCGAGTCCCAGAACCATGATCCAGGCCCAGAACCGGGACAGAACCGGGCTTTTGGACCTGCTGCTGGCAGCAGTCTGGACACTCCTCTCTGGTCCGTTCTTCCAACAAAGTTCTGTAGTCCTGATCCGTCTGATCCTGGTTCCCTCTGTGTGACGGTCCGACCCAGATGGAGCTGCCTCCGGACCGGGTCAGCATCAGGTTCTGCTCTGCTCAGTAAAGTCTGGACCTGCCTGATCTGCTGGGGAAGATTCTCAGAACTTGAGGAGCTCTAAAACTGCAGTGGACCCTCAGGAGGGAGGGCAGGGAGGGGGATCTGCCTGTCAGTTACTTCCTGAAGGGGCGGAGCCTGGCAGGTGGACAGGAAACAGAATCAGTTCCTCTGTTTTTAGAAGTTTTCTTCATGAGTTTCTGAAGTAATCTTTGGTTTTTTTAAATCAAAAATATTAATTTATTTCCTTTTCTCCTCAGTTTTGATTCAACCTACTGATAACTGTTTAAAATCCTGAATGATAAAATCTGACCTACAGACAGCAACGTTAGCACTAGCCTCAGTTAGCCGGCCCCAGTGCATTATGGTCCGTCTCCACAGGAACACCTGGAGTTGTCCTGAACCACCCGACCCGTTTCCTGGAAACATCATTGCATCAAAATGGCCGACTCGTGGCGTGGAACTGAGTGAATGAGTGAGGAATCCTGGTAAAAAGGCGGAATCTCCATGGCGACCAGAGATGAGCCGCTAACAGGGAGGTTCCTGTGAAGTCCAACCTTAAAGACTTTAGAAAGTCAAAGAAATCAGAAGACAGACGAGCGATTTGTTTCTAGAAGAACTATATTTACATAATACTCTTGTTTTACAGAGAACATATCAAAAGTATAAAATACTTACAAAAATCCGCTGCAATATATAAAAATAACTTCTATCTTCTGCAGATCATTAGGAAAGGTTTACATAACAAAAATATATTTATAGACATTTACAAAGAGCCCGTTCACAACAGTTGGACCCAGAGCAGCCGGCAGGAGGAGCAGAAAACATGAAGGCAGAACCAAGGGTTCCTCTGCAGGAACCAGGAAGTCCTGAACTGAAACGATCCTGAGCTCAGCTGTGAAAGACTCAGATACTGTGGTAGTAGCTGAGAGTACTCTGAGGAGCATCCAGAGCCCCACAGCCTCAGCTGAGCTCGGCACAGATGAATAAAAATGGCCCCTGGCCTTGTTTGAATAAACACAACCAGCTATTGTTGAAGACGCTAAAATGTTTCTCGTTTCCATAAATTTGCCTACAGTATGAAAATCACGCAGAGACAGAACCGCGACGCCTCGATGACGACGTGAACGTTTGTTTCAAGGCTTCATGTTTTCTGTTTCACCTACGGAGACAGGAGGCGATCCTGCTGCCGGCCTGCGGGGGGCGCTGCGGGGCGAGTACAGTGGTTCAGTAGTAGTCTTAAACGCCGCGGCGCCTTGACGGATTATTCTCACACGTCCCGTTTTCACTCCTGCTGCAAAACAACTGAAAGAGTTCAGATTTTCATGCTGACAGAAACACGCGAGGAGCCCTTTGTCCTGTTTCTGGTCAAATAAACGACAGGATCTTATCACATGCTGTACTGGCAAACAGAACTCCTTCAGATTCTGATCTTCTGACCCGTTAAAGACCCGTCGGGCTCAGACAGTTGTGGTAACTCGGAGAGGGAGAACTATAAAAACACCTGGAAACGACCCGAGCCACAAAGATCCACTTCACAACCTGATCCGTCTTCACCTGCTTCAGGACAGATTTATGAGTTTAAATCTTAGTTAACAGGTTCGCCAACTAACTTATTTTAAATAAACATTTTTATCCTGTTCTGACCACAAACAGCTTCTTATTTAAAAGAATCTTTTGTATTTTAGCTGCAGTTTTCTTTTGTTTGTTTACCAACAACCAGACTCGAGAAGATAAACTGAACAAAAACTAAACTTTGGTAAATATTCAGCTGGGTCAGGTGACCTTTGACCCTTAGTCGTCTGTAAGTTTTGGGTTTCAGTCGTTTAAATTAATCTGATTTATGGACCATAAATGTCAGGATTCTTTCTTTTTAAATGTCCGATCATAAACAGGAAACAAGATTTTAAAGTTTTTGTGCAAACTTTCCCTCGTCTTCAGCAGCTTTCAGTTGCGTTCCATCAGGAACGTCGTTCCATCAGGAGCGTCGTTCCACGCGCCGCTCGCTGTCCAGAGACGTGTCGGCCGCCGCGGGGGGTTTCACCAGAGTCCTCCTGGGGTCCTCCCGGAGTCCTCCGGGGGTCCTCCGGGGGTCCTCCCGGGGTCCTCCTGTGGTCCTCCCGGAGTCCTCCTGGGGTCCTCCCGGAGTCCTCCGGGGGTCCTCCAGGGGTCCTCCCGGAGTCCTCCGGGGGTCCTCCAGGGGTCCTCCGAGGGTCCTCCCGGAGTCCTCCTGGGGTCCTCCCGGAGTCCTCC
>NC_051438.1:30164707-30169173 GCF_001649575.2 Kryptolebias marmoratus | reverse complement strand
GTCCTCCGGGAGTCCTCCGGGAGTCCTCCGGGGGTCCTCCGGGGGTCCTCTGGGAGTCCTCCTGGAGTCCTCCTGAAGTCCTCCGGGGGTCCTCCGGGGGTCCTCCGGGGGTCTTCCGGGAGTCCTCCTGGAGTCCTCCTGGAGTCCTCTGGGTGTTCCGTCACGCTGCTGTGGACTCCGCCCATCGGGACGTAAACAAACTTGCTTCTCACTAACGGCAGACAGGAAGACGGCGCCTTCCTGTCTGAACAGACATCTTTCTTGGCGATGGCGGCTCGGGCGTTATAAATCTACGGGTGGCTGGCGAGCAGCTCGTCCAGGTCGGCCATCCACTCCTGCGTGCTCTGACTCTTCAGCAGCGAGTCCACCAGATCGCTCTCAGCGGCGAAGCTCCCCGACGCCATGTTGTACCCGAACGACACCTGCTGCTGATTGGCTGTCCTGCTCACCTGGTAACCTTGGTTACACTGCAGTCCCTGGTGGCCGTTGGCCTGCGGCTGTCCGAATGCCGCCAGGTCCGGCAGGCTTTGATTGGCCTGTTGCTGCTGAGCCTGCTGCTGATTGGCCATCGGCTGGCCCAGGCCCTGAGGGGTGGGCGGAGCCCTCTGCTGGGCGGCAGCCATGTTTGTCTGCATCATCGGTTGCCCTGCGTTCAAAGCTGCCATTGGACGTCCACCGGCGTTGGCACCGAAGGGGGCGGAGCCAGAGGGCATCTTGGGGATGCGAGGCTGCTGCAGGTGGAAGGCGTTGGAGGGGTTGTTGAAGGCGTTACCGGTGGGTGTCTGGCTGGCGAGCTGCTGCTGCCAGGCGGCGTTCTGACCCGTCTGCATGGACCGGGTCATATTGGCCCCCATGTTTCCCTGCATGGCGTTCGGCAGGCGAGCGGCGAGCTGCTGCTGCTTCAGCAAGGCGCTGGTCTGCGGCTTCAGGTGCTGCTGGGGCAGGAGGTTCTGCCTGTAGGGGGCGCTCATCGGGCCCAGAGACTGATGCTGCAGGCCCGTCGGCTGCTGCGAGTGGGCGGGGTGAAGGTTCATGTTGTTGTAGAGGCCGTCTACGCCGGCGCCGTCCCCGCCGCCACTACAGGACGGCAGACTGATGTCAGCCTGACTCACGGCGGGGGGCGGGGCCACGCCGCCTCCAGGCCCACCGCCCTGACCCATGTTCATACCCATCATGCCCTGGTTCTGAGAGAACATACGGGCCGAGGGGGCGGGGCCTCCCATGGAGCCGACACTGCTCATTGGCTGAGAGGAAGCTGAGCAGAAAAACATGACAGAAGGAGTTAATTAATGTCTAAGATTTAATCATCAAAA
The DNA here is from genome assembly GCF_001649575.2 of Kryptolebias marmoratus. NCBI lineage: Eukaryota > Metazoa > Chordata > Actinopteri > Cyprinodontiformes > Rivulidae > Kryptolebias > Kryptolebias marmoratus. The sequence goes on along the minus strand of NC_051438.1, from coordinate 30,167,860 downwards.
AAAACAACTTTAATGAAACCAGAACCATCCGTTAATCTCGACCCGTCTGGTTCTGGTTCTGAAGTTATCCCCACACAAATGTTCCAGATCAGAACCAGAGCCTGGTGTCCGACCCGGTCCGATCAGAACCACAGCCTGGTGTCCGACCCGGTCCGATCAGAACCACAGCCTGGTGTCTGACCCGGTCCGATCAGAACCTCAGCCTGGTGTCTGACCTGGTCCCGGTCCGATCAGAACCTCAGCCTGACTGGGTCAGACACCAGGCTGTGGTTCTGATCGGAGATAGATGAGCTGCTGTCAGTTATTTCATCACTTCCTGTTCACTTCTTGAGGCTGGTTGAATACTTCCGGCCTGATCAGCTGTTCTCAGCAGCTGATTGCTGAGAACAGCTGATCAGGTGTGAACGGCTGCTTTTATTTTCCAGTCAAATCATTTCCACTCTCACATGCACAGCGGTGTGCACGTTTGTCCAACATTCCAACTCAAACCAGTTTCACCAGGAACCAGATTTTAATAAAACACTTCCTGACTCCGTCAGCTCGTCTCTCAACATATTTTAAAATAAACATATTCTCACTCCCATTGGTTCTAATTATAGTTTCTTAGGTAACGATTAAAACCTTCTAACTGAAAGTAGTTCATCCTTCTCCCCCCTCCCTGAGCTCGGAGTTGGTTCAGTCGGGTCAGAAACCATCAGACCTGAATCAATATCATTTCTTAAAGCTTTGAAACGGAGCTGCATCTTTCTCTGGTTTCTCTGGTTTATCTGGAGGACCTCCATCCTGCAGGCCTCAGGTGTTTCTCTGCTCTGACTCACCTGATCTAACGGGCTTCTGCAGAACCTGAAGAGCTGCTGAGGAGCAGAGAAACACCTGAAACCTGCAGGACCAAAGAACCAACAGAGGAACACTGCTCTGAACAGCCTCACGTGTTCTCAGTGAAGCGGGGATGTTGTCTGGGCTCCCACCTGTAAACTGACTGACTGGCTGCTGCGGGAAAGGGTTCTGATTGGCCGGTGGTCCCGGCTGGTCCTGGTACTGTGGGGGAGGTCGGGTCAGGTGTCGCTGCAGCTGCTGCTGCTGCTCCTGCTGCTGACGCTGCTTCTCCTGCACAAACACAGAACGCCACACAGGCAGGAGGACATGAGTTACAGCAGAAACAAACCAACACACTGCGGCTGGGAGCACGGATCGAGTTTTAACAACATTTAAAACCTTTTGGCTCTAAACACACAAGAACATGCTGAACTTGGGAAGGTTCCTAAAGGCTTGAAATACAAACAAAGTTCTGAAAAAGTTGGGCTGTGGTGTGAAATGCAAATAAAAACTGAATGCAATGATTTGTAAATCTCATAAACACAGATTCGTCCGTCCGTCCGTCTTCTTCCCCCACTTCTCCTCTCCAGGTAACAGGCAGCTGGTGTCCATCTCCAGCAGTCACTGTGTGAAAGGCAGGTTTGTCCATCACAGGGACACAGAGACAGACAACCATCTCCCCCACAGATTCAGCCTCTGAATGTTCTCTCCCTGACCTGCTGAGAATTAACCTGATTAATTATAAAAGTTCCTCCAGCTGTTTGTTATCGGACCTCTTACTTTTACTGCATCTGGAATGTTTCTGAGATGAGCTTCTGCCATCAAATTCAACGTTAAAAAGAAAAAAACCAAACTAATAGTGGTAAACTTCCTTGTTTCAACATTTGATATGTTTACTCCGTCTCTTTGTGAACATATAGAATCACTGAGTCAGGTTTCATTCATGCTCATGTACACAAATACAGTATGTAAATAATTTGGCTGAGAACAAACATTTCTTTCTTCTTAATCTTAAGTATGTAAATGTGTCTCCGAGGTGCATAAATCTGATATCAACTGAACTCTAACCAGTGAACAGATCTACACGTCTGTTCATGAGGAAAGAAATGGAACTAACTGAACGTCTGCCTCATTTCAGCACCAGCTGTTAATTCCCAGATGTTTCACCGTGACACACCCCGGAGTTCCCTGTGTGCTGGGACAGGGGGCTCAGTGGAACAGGTCCAGAGTCCACAGATGACTCATGCTCAGTAACAACAGTCTCTCTGACAGATTTATCTCCAGGAGCTTTGATTGTATGAAACCCAACAGCTCCATCAAGTGTCTGAGATGAAAAGTGACACAGAAGCACCTGCAGGAATCTCAGGTGAGTCGTACCTGTTCAGCCATGAGCTGCTGTCTCTGCAGGTACTGCTGCTTCTTCTGATGCTCCAGGAGCTGCTGCTGCTGCTTCAGCGCCGCCGCCATCGCAGCCTGGTTGTTCTGGTACACGGCGTTTCTGTTTCCTGCCATGGCGTTCACCCCCTGCGACGCTGCCAAGGGGTTGCCTCCGGGCCCAGACGGCAGGACGTTAGCCGGAGTGGGGTAGGAGTTCTGGTCCTGTTCAGGAGAAAAAGATTTAAGATTTCTGTAACATCTTTATTATATGATTAGTAAGCCAACAACTGACGACAGAACGAATGATTTATTATCCAGAATAAAGTTGTTGAAACCCTGGGAGTGAGCAGAGTCAACCTACAAAAACTGAACTCTGAGAAAAACTGCTCCAGGATACCAGCTGATGTACAGACAGTCCTGAAGGTGGCGCTGCAGGAGAGGTCATCATTCATCACAGCTTCCAGCAGAATAAAGACTCCTTCACACAGCAGGGACTGAGTCTGCAGCAGAGGGACAGGACGGGGTTTTGTCCCTCTGCTGCAGAGGGACATAACCCCATCCTGTCCCTCTGCTGCGGAGGGACATAACCCCATACTGTCCCTCTGCTGCGGAGGGACATAACCCCATACTGTCCCTCTGCTGCGGAGGGACAAAACCCCGTCCAGGAAAAACACCAACAGCTACACTTAAATACAGGCCTGGTCCACATGGACCCGGGTCTTTATAAGAACGAATATATTCACATGGGGTCGGTTTAAAAAAGTGTTCATCCACATGAACAGCTGACACACACACACCTGAGACACAGCCGAGACACAGCTGACACACACACCTGAGACACAGCTGACACACACCTGAGACACACAGCTGATCTTTTCAGTCAGAGCAGAGCTCCTGAATCGACCAACTAAAACCATGCATGCTGTTTACCTGAGCTTGTGTTTACCTGTGTGCGTGTTT
>NC_051438.1:30151353-30163098 GCF_001649575.2 Kryptolebias marmoratus | reverse complement strand
GAGTGTGTTTACCTGTGTGTGTTTACCTGTGTGAGTGTTTACCTGTGTGAGTGTTTACCTGTGTGCGTGTTTACCTGTGTGTGTTTACCTGTGTGTGTTTACCTGTGTGTGTTTACCTGTGTGTGTTTACCTGTGTGTGTTTACCTGTGTGTGTAGGTTGTGCTGGCTGAAGGTCATGCTGTTCTGTTTGAGCTGCTGCTGCTGTCGGACCAGGTTCAGCAGGGTCTTGTCCTGGCTCGTGGTGTTGGGGGGCCTCGGTGGTCCCGGCCCGGCCTCGTAGTGGGACAGAGGTCTGGTGTTGTTGTAATTCAGCCTTGCTGTGGGGGCCTGAGCTCCTTGTGTTGGGGGGTGGCTGAGAGGGGGCCCTGATGTCAGGGGGCTCAGAATGTTGGGGTGCCCGGCGGAGCCCTGCATGTAGCTGCCGGCTCCAGATTTTGGCGAGCTCTTGTTGTGTTGGGGGGGCATCATCAGCGACTTTTGGGCATTAGGGTTGAAGTCTGATGGGTACAGCGAGGAGCCGGTGACCCCCAGAGAGGTCTGAGAGCTGTTGGTCATCTGGGGCCAGGCCTGGGGGTGACCATGAGGCCCCTGGTTGAGGAACTTGGCCTCTCGCTGCGGCTGCTTGTGCTTCATCTTGTTCTGGACCCTCTGCTGCTGGGCGGCCAGCTGCTGCAGCTGCTGGGCGGGGGACAGGTCTTTGGGGCCTGGGGGCCCCGGGGGGAGGAGGTGGTTTGGTGGAGGCTGGAGCGGCCTGGAGGGAGGAGCCGGCTGGGGAGGGGGAAGAGCTGGGGAGGAGGCCGACGAGGAGGCCACAGGGGAGCTGTTGGGGTGGGGAGGTTGTACAGAGGAGGTGGACTTCATGTGGGGGGAGGTGGTGCGAGTGTCCTGTTCGAAGACTGCGGAGGGCGGAGAAAACTCCGTCTTCACGCTAGCCAGATCTGGAAGCAGGCCCTGGGACGACTGGCCCCCATCTCCTGCTGCTCCTCCAGCTCCACCCGGAGTCAAAGCCAGCTCCGAGGAATCTTTGCGGTCCTCCAGGCTTTCCTCTAAAATCTTCTGGATGTCCTCGATGGGCACAGAGCGGTTGAGGTCCTCCATCAGCTCCTTCCACTCCTGCTCGTTCAGGTCGGGGAACAGGTTGTTGCTGCCTCCTACCAAAGGAGGCATGATGGGTAAGATGTCCTCCGGCTCCTGCTTCAGCTTACTGCAGTGGAAGTCCGGTTCTCCACCGCCGTCCCCCAGCTCCCCTGTTGGAACATGGGTCTGGTTTGACGAATCGCTGAGACTCGACTTGGAGTCCAGTGGGGACCGGTTGTCCAGAGAGATCTTTTTGTTGGGGGGGAAGCCGTCACTGAAACCGTTGACTGGAGAACTGGTGCTGTCCGGTTTCCTCTTCAGCGTCTCCTGTAACTGTAAGAACACAGACGGGTCAAAGGTCTAAAACCTGAACCATCACAGAATCACACAAACAAATCATGACATTTAATTACTAAACTATTCCTTTTTTAATAAAAGACATTACTGGGTAACCGTTTGTAGTTTATAAAACACTCCAAAACCTAAAGTGTCACAACCAATCAACATATTTAGGAAAAATAAATAAAAGTTTGTTTTAAAAAGGTAAAAACAGAGCATTGATTAAATCATAAGCTGCAGACTTTATTCAGATGAGTTCATATGAACGGAGGTTCTTTAGGAGCACTGCAACTGTTTTATCTGCAGGGGGCGCTGTGGAGTTGAACTGACCATGGTTCAGTTTACAGAAACATTTCAAACAGGACGATGTGACAGATCCTGAGGGTTTATATCACCCTCCTCCTCAAATCCTGACGACGTTCTGACTTCATCCAACATCAAGAACCAAAGAACCGCCAGGACCAACCAATCACATTCTACTGTGGGGCCATGATGGAAACATAGGAGGAAGAAAAGCATGCTGGGTAACGAGTTAATCTGTTGAGTCACTGGTTGCCATGGTGATTCCCACCTTTTCTGGCGCAAAAAGGGGAGGGCAGCACATCAGGCAGAAACCCAGAGTAAAAAGTAAGCCTCAGACAAACAGTCTCTGAGCGATAAGTTGGAGCAGAACTTCTTAACTCACAGGTAAACACACACACAGGTGACACATCCGGTGAGGTTCTACCCTGAACCATCCGGTGAGGTTCTACCCCGACACATCCGGTGAGGTTCTACCCTGACACTTGAAGTTCTCAGTGTTTCTCTGAACTTTCTGCCGTCTGAATGAAGCTGATCCAACCAGTTTGTTGTTTACTGCCCACTGACGTCCCTGATGACGTTTCTGCTGAGTCATTCTACCTCACGCTGTGGCACCTGAACAAAAAAAACTCAATCCACTGGTTGAAGCTGGATTTTAGACATGCCTCCAACCGTATGGCTAAATCACTCCAGTATTTAAATATATCACCCACCGCCTTACCTGACAAAGATCTCATTCGACTGTTTAGTGTGTGTTGGAGATGACTCTCCGCTACTACCACACCAACTTTTAGCTCAATATCTGAACACCGAACACAGAGGAAACCAGCAACTCACTGAACTCCTTCAACCTGAAATACTCGCCTGACTCCGCCCCATTACCCTGTTTACACACCTGAAGAGGGCCAGCTGAGGATTATGGGTAACTGAGTCTGTAGGCAGTTAGATTCTGACGGTTCAGAGGAAACTTGTTTCTCCAGTTTGTTGTGATGCTGCTGGTGAACAAACTGTGCAGACTGTTCCCCCGGCCCGGAGGTGAGTCTTAGTGCACATCCACCCGCCCAGCAGGCAGAGGAGCTGCAGACTGACTCATCCTGGAATTTCTGCCTCCAACTCAGCCACAAGAATCCAAAGTATCTGCTGCGCTGGTTTCAGCTCAGGAACTCGTTCTTTACTCCGGAGGAATTTCAAACACGTTTGAAAGCACTCCTTATGTTAGCGGGCCGATATCGGCACACATTCCTGAAGAGACAGAGAGTCGAGCATTTAAACCATTTTATAATCTGCCTTCAGGTTGGAGCGGCTTACGGGTCAAACCTATTTTTAGATGCATCCCAGACATGGAAGACGCTGAATTGATTTTCAAACGTTAAAAATCCGTTTAGTTAATCTGTGCTTTAGGAGAGACAGCAGAGTAGATTCTGCGCTCGAGGGCTGGGTGAGCAGCGGCGTACATGAGACACGCTGAACCCTGATTGTTTATTTCCAGCAGCAATGACCAACTTCCTGTGAGGTGTTGGCCCGGCCCGATGTCCGACACCTGACATTGGTCCGGCTCGGCCCGATGTCCGACACCTGACATTGGTCCGGCTCGGCCCAATATCCGACACCTGACATTGGTCCGGCCCGGCCCGATACCTGACATTCTCAATTAAACCCACTTTACAAAACAAAAAAAGTCAAAAATAGTTTGATTATTAAAAGCTTAGACAAGCACTTTGACCCAGATTTTAACCAATAAGATTAAAAAACTTTTAGTTTAGTTTCAAAGTTTGAGAAGTGGAAGTATCGGTTCTGTTATGTTCAGTGTGATATCTGCCTTCATATAAACTAACAGTGAATGCATTAAAGAGTAGTCTGGACGTTCTTCCATCCTTATCCAGACCTGGAAGAACCCTGCTGATAAAGCCGGGCCGTGGCCTCGTTCTGGTGCAGAACATGTTTTGTTCTTGAAGCACAAACAGACTGAACTCTGGGGTAACGTGTGAAAACGTGACCCTGACAGTTGGACTGGCTGGAAACAAACCTTTCATCACTGAGGCTAAAATCTGTATTTTCTCCTGAACTCAGAGGCGCTGGGTGAAAACAAGTTAAAAACATCCAAACAGGGGGCTGCTTAAGTCCTACTTTCACCACTTCATCCTCATGTGTTCACCAGAAAACCTCCTGCTGGTCTTTATTTAAACACAAACACCGGTTTATATGAGCTCATTTGTTACGATGCGTACAAACATGGCCACAGCAACCAACGACAAAAACAAACCATTTAAAGACTGAACTCCATCTTTGTTTTCAGCTTTTATTCAGCCCATCATATCATCGCCTATCATACAACAGGGATGCTGCACAACTACAGAAAATCAGTCAGTTTCTTTGTTTTAAAACTGAAAGTCCAGCTCAGCAGCTTCTATCTGAGCTAAAAGCTGAAATGTTAGCTCTCCTGTTCAGCTGGTACAAACTGTTTATTATATTATTAAAGCTGATGTCAAATTTCCCTTTTCTCTGTAGTTCGGTCTGGTTCAAGAGTTTTTTTAATGAAAAACTGATAAATTTTATAACAACCCTGGTTGTTCAGTGAGGAATCAGAGCTCACAACATCAACTTCTATCTCTGATTGGAGCAGAGCAGTCCTGGTTGGCACACACACCTAACAACCTACACAATTCATCTCTTACCGTGGTTCAAGCACCACGAGTGGGACTGAGGGCGTGAAGTGAACATTAGAGACTACAATCTTGGCTCTAAATGGAAACGACTCAAAACCAAAGAGGAATGGGGAATATTTGGAGAAACCCTGTGGAAACTGAACTATGATTAACTGCTGAGACTACTTTAAACAGAACCAATACAGCCTTAAAGTTCAGAGCTGTGAGCAACAAACAAACAAAAGGTGAAAAACAGCAAAGAAATTTGGCTCGTTATCTCAAATTTGTAGTCAGATTGTGTGGGGTAGAAGAAAAAGAGACTGCTGTGTTTATGATGAGTCTGCTCTGGAGTCAGAATAAAGTTTGACTTGATGAAGTTTTCAGACAGAATGACAGAAAAACAACCAGTTCGGTTTTAATGATGTCCTCTGAAGCTCTGCTCAATGAAGCTGCTTCTTCTTCTTCTTCTTCTTCTTCTTCTTTCAGCAGTTCCCTTTTCAGGGGTCTCCACAGCGAGTCCTCCTCCATCTGACTCTGTCCTCTGTGTCCTCTGTCCTCCATGTCCTCTCTAACTGCATGTCCTCTTTGTCTCTAACATCCTTCTGTCCCTCCTCTGGACATGTCCAAACCATCTCAGTCTTTGTCTCCCAGTCCTTCAACCTGTGCTGGACCTCTGAGGACCTCAGTCCTGATCCTGTCCATCCTCGTCCCTCCCAAGGAGAACCTCAACATCTTCAGCTCTGACACTTCCTGTTCTGTCTCCAAACCAGACAACATGGCTGCTCTCACCACTGTCTGGAAACCTTTCCTTTGACCTTTGCTGCCACCCTTTTGTCACTTTTCTCCATCCACTCCATCCTGCCTAGACTCTCTTCTTCACCTCTTTACCTCACTCCCTGTTCTCCTGGACAGATGAAGTCCTGCACCTTTGTGACCTCTGACCTTGTAGCCTCACTGTTCCACCTGCCTCCGTCTCATTCACACACAGGTACTCTGCCTTCCATCCCTCGTCTTTCAGGACCAGAAATGGAGCAGCTGCTCCCTCGTTAATAAAGTCGGGGTTCAAATTTAAGTTTTTGCTTCCTCATTTTTTTTATTTAAAAATGTATCACTCCCAGCAAAGGGACAAAAACATGTACTGATTAATTCATTCAAATTTTAGCGTTTTAGTTACAAAAACTCAAAATCAATCTTGAAAGTAACGCTGCGTCCTGCTCACACAGCGTTCATCCATAGAGATGAATAACAAATAAAGCTGGGCTTTTAAAACTACAAAAAAACAGTAAGAACCCTGAGATCATCTATGTAAGAGTGAAAGACAACCACACGTTTATAAAAGTGGAGATATAAATCTGTTAAAGCTGGTCTTGTTGACACCAACCCAGAGATCATTCATTGTAGAGGAATAATAAATACGGTCTAAACGTAGAGGTTTTGTAAACATCTAAACCAGGAGTGTCAAACTCCAGGCCTCCAGGCCTCTGTCCTGAGAGTTTTAGTTGGTTCCTGCTCCAACACACCTGATTCAAATGGTTTAATTACCTCCTCACCCAATCATCAGGTTCTCCAGGAGCAGGTCCACAAGTCATCCATTTAAACCAGGTGTTTTAAACCATCTGAACCATGCAGGAGAGCGGCCCAGAGGAACAGAGTTTGAAGCCTGTGATCTAAACTATTTGGCCATGGTTCGTTTATCCATACCTGGATTTCCCCCTCCCTTCCCAGGCTCTCACACCCCCCGGGGGGCCGGTTCGTGAACTCACCGCCATCAGGGTCCTGTTCCGGCTCTGCTCCGCCGCAGTCCCGCCGCCCTCCCCGGGCTCCGCCCCGCCGCCCGGCGCCCTCTGGCCGGCCTGCTCTCCGCTGGGCTGGGGCTGCCGGTGCTTGCTGGCCCGCTTGGCTTTGGTCTGGAGCAGGCGCTGGTGCAGGCTGAGGGTCTGCTGCTTCTCCAGCTCCATCCGCTCCTGCGTGGCGCTGTCGTAGCGGCTTTCGCACCTGTTGTGACGCTGCCGCAGGAGCTCGATCCTGTGGCGGAGCCGCTCCATCACCGCGCTGTGTCGCGGTGTAACAAAATCCGCCATCATCAGTAAAGACTTGTAGTAAACTCCCAGCTCAGGTTTCGTCCATAAAATGCTGAAAGTGGCTCTTTATACACCCCCCCTGGCCCTTTACAAAGACTTCAGTGCTGGCTCCATGGAGGCGACCTTTTGTCTCTAACGGCCTTCAGTCACTCACTGCCGGGGAGGAAAAGTAAGGTTTTTGGGTAAAACTCCATCCAGCCTCCAGATCATCAGCTCATTTAACTGGCTGTGTAACACGGAGCCACACTCAGTTAACTTTACCTCCAACCTGCTGCCTGTTCAGGAAACTCTTAAAAAGCGTTTTTAAACCAACAAACTCAGTTTAACTTTGACTGGAATCCGCTGCTTTCAGCTTCACGCGCTTCAGGCGCTTAGCTCGGCTTCATTTAACTTCAATCTGCGGTTTTCTGATCCGGTTCTTTACCAACTCCCGTCCAGCCTGTTAGCACATTCCTCCACTCAAAATTAAAGTAAGTCTCCATAAAAGCCGAATCGGAACCAGGCTGCTGGGACCCAGACGGCGGCGGCTCCGGTGTGTCTCAGTCCGCCTGTTAGCTGGAGTTTTCCGCCCGCTGGGAGCCGAATAACGGCTCTCCAACTCGAACAAAACTTTTTATTTAGCTCTCTGTTCGGGAGTTAGCTCTGTTAGCGAGCAGGAGCTAACACAACTTTAAACTCAATAACTCCCTGTTTCAGCGAATGCTCAAAGTTTACAGTCAGCCAACATGACACTTTCGACGTATTCTGAGGGGGAAGTTGTTGATAAAATCCACTTACTGTGAGAGTGTGTGTGTCCGCGGCTCCTACAGCAGCATCTGTCCGGAGAACAGCTGACCCTCCTCCGCCTCCGTGTAGCCGTTAGCCGCTGGGTTTGGGGTCTGAAACGTCTAAATAAATCTTCATACTTTAAATGTCCAGAGTCGCCGCCACGGATTTCCCTCCTTGTGGCCGAGCCCGAGTCGGGATGTGTGCGGTTCGAAGCGAGCGAGAGCGGGTGAATAACGTCCCTCAGCGCCGCTTCTATTGTTTTCCAGTGAACAGCCTGCTCCGCACCGCCATCTTGGAAACTTTCTCTTTTCTTCCATCAGCGAAGGGAATGTCCCTGCTCCCGCCTCACGGGTCTGTCAGCCAATCAGCGACAGGAAGAAGGTCTCTGCGCCCGCCTTACGGGTGATTGACAGCAAAACTAACTTACGGCGAGAGGAGAAATGTACAAACTCCCGCCTTCCAGGTGACTGACAGCAAAAAACCATTACGACAAAAGCGGTGGTCACAAAAATGACTGACAGCAAGGACGACCAATCAGAAGCTAGTTTCTTTCCGGTCGTAGTAGAAGTAAACCCTCTAAAAGTGAACGTTGTTTTATTGAGAGAAGAAATAGAGCAGGACTTTAACTGGTTTAAGTAACAAATTATTTTACAAAATAAAATGATATATGATAGAATATGATATGATAATGAAAAACACCCCGTCAGAGTAAAAACCCCAAAAAGTTTTAATCTACTTTAAAAATACCAAATACAGTCAGCCATTTGTATTTGAACTGAATCTGAGACAATACAGACACTCGGAGCCTTCAGGTTCGTTTGGCCTTTTTTATTTCATCAAAACAAACGTTTACTGCGTGTCGACAAACACACAAACATCAGGCTCCATCACAGTGTTTCGATTCAAAGCTGGACCTTCCTGCGGCGCCACAACCGTTTGAGGCGACCAAATAAAACGCAGCATACAGTGTTCAGTCTACAGTCAGCGAGGCTTCAGCCCGACGCCACCAGAACCGAATCCACCCGTCAGCCCACGGCAGGATGAAGAGGAGGAGGAGGAAGCTCAGTGTGCTGCTGATGGTTATCATTTTCAGTCTCAATGCAGCTCTGTTGTTCTCCTTCATTAATTAAAAGAAAAATATCCTGTTTTTAAATCTAACAAAGAATATTTGTGTTGTTCTCCACTGACGATGGAAACCTCTGAACATGGAATCTGATTTGTTCCTCATGTAACATGAGAGCAGTCATTTCACTGTTCCCAATCATTTTAATTTGTACAGCAAACTATTACAAAAGGCCAAAAATAGATTTATCATCACTTAAAAGTAAGGTTGACAAGGGAACAGAAAAAAAACACTTAAAAATAAGAAATCAGTTGCTTAAGTTAGGGTTTTTAAGAGCGACTCCACTCCAAGCCTATATTTAATTTGATTGCCTTTTTGAACAGCAGACATAAAAAATTATTTTTTTTCTGGGTTAACATCCAACAGCAGTTTTATTCTTATGGGTTTCTTGTTTTTCACATCATTAAATCTGTTTGATGAAAACAAACCTTTCATCTTCTGAGCTCCTGGTTAAATTAACTGGTCACGTGATCAAAACAGGAAGCAACATGGCGGGTTTCTCAGACAGAAGTAGAAGCAGAACCAGCTCTTTAGTGACACCTGTGGTGGCAGCAGGTAACTGCAGCTCCTGATTTTATTCTACAGATTTCAGACATCTCCCAGGAAAAAACAGCAGATAGCTCTGAGAAAGGCCTGAAAGCTTTAAGCCTGAGAGCTATTTACCTTCAAGGGCCATCTCCTGAAACGGTGGGGCTGAAGTTCACCTGCAGGTGGACAGATGGGAAGTGAAACGCCTTTAATTCCCCACATGGGGCTGATGAGAGAGGAACCGGGTGTCTGTCCACCTGCTGCCTGAACTGACCGTTTGTCTGGATGTGTTTCTGTGTGCCAAAGTGAAACAGAGGCAGCAGAAGGAAGGAAGACTATTACTCCGAGGATGAGATGTTGGATGAACGAGGCAGGTTTTAATCTGAAACAATTAGGAGGAGCTGATTTCATCTACTGCTACCGACTCCAACATGTCTGATGTGCAGACTGTAGGAGAAGCAGAAGGTGTTTCCTGACTCCTGATGGTGTTTCCTGACCCCTGACAGTGTCTGCAGGTGTTTCCTGACCCCTGACGGTGTCTGCAGGTGTTTCCTGACCCCTGACGGTGTCTGCAGGTGTTTCCTGACCCCTGAAGCAGCAGAAACTCTGAGGAGCTACAGGCAGGAACTGCTTTACAACAGAGAAACTACAGAAGAAAAGTCAGAGTGTTCCCAGAGCAAATGTTCTCAAATCAATAGTTGTGGGTGAATTTAGGCAGCAATTAGGCTAATTGATCAACTCTATAAACTGTTAGTAGTTAGTTGCTTGTAAGTAAGTTATCTGTGGGTTGGTTAGCAGCCGGTGTGTCGTCCAACGTTCTGCTGACCGGTTGGTGGAGCCGGGTGGCGCCTCGGCCCCACAGTGTGGAGGAATGATGCAGCAAGTTTTAGTGAATCTCAGTTACAAAAACAAAAATCCGTTACAGTCTCACTAACTCAGCCCGGTTCACACTGGAATCATCATCATCATCATCATCAGGAAGAAGGGGAGATGTTGAAAAATATCTTGTTGGCTTCACTGCTTCCACTGGATCCATTCAAGCTTCATCACCTTGGAGCAGAGGAGGAGGAGGAGGAGGAGGGTGGGAGGTGTTGAGCTCAGGCTGTGGATTCAGAAAAACAATCAGTCCTTTCTGGGCTTCCTGCTCCTGGGAGATCGCCGCAGAATCTCGTCCTCCAGCTTCTGCAGAACGAAGGACAGAGGAAAGCTGTGTTCACATCTTTAACATCTGTACTGAAACCTAAAGAACATCTGTCTGTTAGTAATATTAAAGTTCCAACATGGCTGTCTTTAGTCATGACTTTGAAACGTTTGATCTGTGGATAAACACGATGCTAATCCTGTTAGCTTTCCTATGGCCTTTTCAATGTTAAGTTAGCATATATGCTAACAGCCGGTTGAACAGTTATGAGGAATATTTTTCCTCATATGGCTGCTGAATCGAGAGTCCCACCCCTCCAGGTGTTGGGTCGGGTCCTCACCTTGTCTGCTGTCGCCTCCTCCTCTGCTTCTTCCTCTGCAGCATCCTCCTCTTCTTTATTTTTCTCCTCTGCAAGCTCAGATAAAAAAAAACTGTTACAAACTGCAGGAGGCCCAATAAAACAACCTGCTCAGGTGTTTTATCCACCTGCACTCTTCTCTGCCTCCTCTTCCTCCTCCTCCTCTTCCTCCTCCTTCACGTCAGGCTGAGCTTCATCGGTCTTCTTGTACTGCGCCGGCGTCGCTGAACTCTTCTTCTGCAGAACAAACAGGACAACGGTCAAAACAAACTCAGTTAGTCCTGAAGAACACTCAGAAGATCAGGTAGAAGAACCCAACCAGGCTAAGTCAGGTCCTCAGTTTCTACAACCTGTAGGGAGTTCTAAAGTTCTACAAAATGCACAGAGAGCACGAAGTGTTCACAGACTTCAGTGATCAGCTGACAGGCTGAAGATTTAGGTCCTCTGAGCTTCAGCTGCAGAAGTTCTGCTCATCCAGTTATTCTGAACTGGGATCCAAAGCTCCCGAGCCAGAACCTCCCGATCCAGCCCTGAGTTCTTGTTCTCCTAATGATCCGGACTTTCCTGTAACCTGTTCTGGATCAGCAGTTTTCTCCCAGCTTCAGAGGAATGTTTTTAACTTTGACCTCTGACCTCACTCAGACAGAAAAAGGCTCCTAAACTCAGAGTGTCATCAACACTAAAAGTTGAAATATGATTTTCAGTCTTTTTGTGCCACAGAAACAATCTGTTCCCATGGAAACCACCAGAGGCCCACAGTTGGACAGGGAACAGGACTGGATCAGCTGAAGGATGACGGATCCTGGTTCAGGTCTTTGATGGATTAGTTTTTTGGAGGACACACTGCAGGCCGTGCTGAGATCCAAATCAGCCGTCTGCAGAACTGATGATCCGGACCACGTTACAAGATCACAGGGAAGTCTGGATCATCGGAAGGAAAATAGGAACAGAACTGGATCAGCACCACAGATGTTCTAAAGGTGCCACAGAAATGTTCCTGAAGAACCAGAAGAGTTCTTTCCAGATGTTCAGGCTGACTGAGTGTTTCAGATCTTAATCCAGCTCTAAGCCTGATCCCCGTCTCTGGATCACTCATGTCATGATGTTCTGAAGGTGGAAACCAGGTTTTAGAAGGTTCTCATCTGGAACCAGAACCTGGTTCAAGCTGACAGAAAACTGGATCTGATGTCTGACCTCTGACCTTAAACCGAGTCTGATCAAACTTTCTGAAACTTGGAGCTTCCTGCGCTGCAGAACCACGACACCGAGCTGAGGCAGAACCACGACACCGAGCTGAGGCAGAACCACAACACAGAGCTGAAGCAGAACCACGACACAGAGCTGAGGCAGAACCACGACACAGAGCTGAGGCAGAACCACGACAC
>NC_051438.1:30125478-30149638 GCF_001649575.2 Kryptolebias marmoratus | reverse complement strand
GCTGAGGCAGAACCACGACACAGAGCTGAGGCAGAACCACGACACAGAGCTGAGGCAGAACCACGACACAGAGCTGAATCAGTCACCGAGTTCTGACGTCCGGCCTCGTTTAACTCTTCCTGTAAGCTGGTGAGACTGAACTGACTCTGACCCGGTTCTGATGACTTCTGAGGACGATCCACCGTGAGGAAGGTAAACCAGCAGAGAGTTTAATGAGAAAACATTCTGAACGTTACACACAACAGATCATGATGAGCGAACAGAGCACATAGAGAAGTATTCAGCCTTTGATCAGAACCTTCTCTCCTCTCTGCAGAACCTCTCAGACTATCAGGTTTAGTCTGGACTCTTGCTGGGCCACAGATTTGTCTCAAAGCCACTCCTCTGGTATCTTGGCTGCTTCGGGTCGTTGTTCTGTTGGAAGAACCATAGCCCTGATTGGTACATCCCTGCAGTCATCTTTCCCTCCACCTGAGAATCTTTTGGCTCTGATCCAAGTCCTTCAGGAGCGGTTCCTGTCGGCTCGTCCTTTTGGAAAGTTCTCCCTCCACAGACCAACTCTGGAGCTCTGTCAGAGTGACCATCTAGTTTTGGGCCTCCTCTTGGACTAAGGTCTGATTGGGGGGGGGGGTTCCAGGTCTAGGAAGAGCGCCGGTGGTTTTAAACCCCGCCCATCTCCGGATGATGGAGGACACTGGGCTCATCGGGGCTTTAAAGGCTGCAGAGACGTTTCTGGACCCTTCTCTGAACCCGAGTCTCTGAGCTCTGCAGACAAATTCCTTGGACTTCATGTGTTGGTTTGAGCCAACGTGTTCTGTCAGCTGTGGGACCTTACAGACAGGTGAGCCTTCCCACACCCTGTCCAATCAGCTGAGTGTACGGCAGGTGGCCTCCTGTGAAGCTGTAGAAACATCTGAAGGAGGATCACCTGAGCTCAAAGCCGGGGAGTTCTTATGGATGGGCTATATTTTTATCTTTTAATTTTAATAAATGAGCAAAAAACTCCTTCAAACCTTTTTTCTCTGTCATTATGGGATATTTTGTGTAAAACTTTGACAGAAAAATGACTAACCCATTTTGGAAAAGGCTGTAAGAACAATCTGGACAAAGGTGAAGCTCTGAATGCTTTCAGGATCAGCTGATGCACGTTCTGTGACCATTTCCTGCCTTTTGTCCAGTTTAGTAATTAAATTAATTTGTTACCTTGCCGGTGCAGCAGAAAACGATGATGAGGACGACGGGCAGAGCCACAGTGAGGACGTAGACGATCCAGAGCCACGGGCGCTCCTCTGCAGCGCTCAGCATCTGAGCTGTCAGACCAGGCTGCAACACACAGGAAACACAACGGGAGATTAAAAACAGAGTAATCCAGACTTCTTCAGACTCAAATTTAGGAATTTACTGTTAGTTTTCAGGTTATTTCTAAACCTTTTCAGTAAAACATTACAAAAAAGACAATCCTGAAAATAATCTGACTCATGTTGAGGTTTTGTTCTTCATCACAGGATTTAAAATGATTTTAAAGTAGAGTTTTGTATAAAAGGTTCTAACATCACAGAATCTGTTTCTGCTCCTTTGGAGGGTTAAACCGTCCACAGGACAAACGAGGGGGACATCAGTCCTCATCTGTCAAATCTCAGAAACCTTTTCCACTCAGACTTTAAACCAAAGAAGAAATCACTGACGATGAGAATCCTCCTCACAACATCACATCTCATCCCTTCAGGGTCTGAGGTCCGGCGCAGCGCGGACCTGAACCCACCTCGGCTGCGCCCTCGGCGGCCTTCTTCAGCCCCCAGCCGTCGGCGGCCCAGGTGTTGGCGACGTTTCGGTCGTTGGTGATGAAGAAGTTGTCGAAGAAGATGTCGGAGGACATGGACCAGAGCTCCAGCCCCACGGCGTTGAACGGCGTCATCTTGAACGGGTGCAGGTCCTCAAAGAACGCCGGGTTGGCGATCTTCCTCGGCTTCCAGATGCCCTAAAACCCAAAGGGTCAAAGGTCAGGAGCCAGAAAAGCGTTTGGCGTTTCCTGTGATGGGTGGATTTCTGAGTCTGGTTCCAAACAGGAGGCCCAGGTTACCTGGTAGTTGGGGTTGTCGATCATGGGGGGCTTCCACTTGCCCTTGTAGTTGGGGTTGTCAATCACCGGGCGTTTCCAGGGGCCGCAGCCGGGGGCGCTCTCGCAGACGGGGTTGGGGACCTGCGGGGCCTCCCATTCGCCGTCCATGTCCTCGTCCCTGATGGACAGAAAGACGGTTATCCCAGTAAGACCAGGGAGAGGGGGAGAAAGCCTGCGTCGCCACGGTAACTCACCAGTCGTCAGGTTTGATGGCGTCGGGGTCACCGATGTACTCCGGCTCGTCGTCCAGCCAGCCGTCCGGTTTGACTGCGTGTTCATCAGGAATCTGAGCGGGAGCGTCTTCATCCCTTTAAACAAACAAACCTTTATTAACAAACACCACCCCAAGCATCCAGACCCTACTCCTCCTCTGCTGCTTGGAAACTTGAAGCTTCAGCTCCTCCATGAATGTTCTGCAGGTCTGAGGTCTGGAGACCGGCTCAGAGGAACCAGGACCTTCATGAACTTCTTCTTTAGTCCCTCTTGTTGCCTCAGAGTGACGTTCTGGGTCACTGTCCTGCTGGAAGACCCATCCACGTCTTCAGTGCTCTGGAACATTTTAACGTTCATCAGACCCTCAATGTGGTGAAGTCACCCCGCAGCCTTAGCCCCAATTCATAACACTTCCACCTCCGTGTCTGACTGAGGTCATACTTGAACAGATGGAACGGAGTTGATCCCAAAGATCTGGATTTCGGTCTCATCTGACCACAGAACCTTCCTCCTGAATCATTTAGACGTTCTCTGGCAGACTGAAGACTGGTCTGTACCCGGGCCTTCCTCACCAGGACCTTCAGCCCAGCAGTGTGGTGTTCTTGGTGACTGTGGTTCCAGCTGCCTTCAGATCCTTACGGAGCTCCTCCCCTGAAGCTGTGAGCTGACCCCTGACCTCTCTCATCATTCACCCATCAAAGTGTTAGAAACACAACAGGAACTGACCAGTCATCGGGCTTGACGGCGTCAGGGTCCTGGATCTTCGGCCTCTCGTCCCAGTCCTCCGGTTTGTGGTCGTCGGGGTCCTCGATCTCAGCGGGGGGGTTCACAGGGGGGGTCATGTCCTTCAGCAGGTTTCCGCTGTTCACCACCGTCTGATCCACCAGAATCTCGAAGCTGTTGTCGGGGTTCACCACTGCGGGGACAGCAGAGCCCAGTTACCTTCAGAAACCTGAGCTCCTACCTGCGTTTGTCTGAGGGGGTGTGGCTTACCCAGCGTGTACAGGTGCGTCTTCTTATCTGTGTAGTACGCTCGCAGGTCAGAGTCGGGTTTCTTGGCGTGTTTTTCTTCATACTCTCCGGTTTTGGGGTTTTTGTGCCTGAAGATGAAGTGCAGCTTGTAATCCTCTCCACATTTGTCGGGTCCAAACATGATGGTGTACGGAGTTTTATCCACGAACTGGTCCTGCAGAGACACACGGGACGGGATCAAAATCCGAACAGGACCGGCTCGGAATCAAACATTCATCTGGATACAAGACAAACTAAAAGAAGAGTTCTAGAAGGAAAGATTTTAGGACTTTAAAGAACTCGATCATGAATGGAGGAGGACAGAATGATGAATTAAACCAACCAGGTCGAGTTCAGGTGTCTGGGTCAGCAGCTTGACGTAGGCGCCGCCGCAGTCGATGCCGGCCTGGAAGTTCACCTCGTACCTGACCGCACAGAAACAACAACTTAACCTCGACCCCAGGTTTTATTCTGCTGCTGCTGCTTTGAGTTCTCAGACATGTTTACGATCTAAATCAGCGGGATGAAGCTGTTCGTGTCTGAGTGACGTCAGGACGAAGCAGCAGCAGCATCAGTTTAAATCTGAGGAGCAGCTGTTCTTACTGGACGATGAGCGGCTTCGTGTCAAAGATGAAAGGTCGCAGCAGCTGGCCTGAGATGGCGTGATGTTTGGCTCGAGACTTCAAGACCAGACCTTTATCACCGGGCAGCTTACCGTCCTTCATCTCTTCCACAGCCCATTTACCTGATGAAACAATAAAACACTTCCTGTTAAGGTGTGAGAACAACCGGCTGAGACTAAATCATTTACTGACCAGAAGCAAGAAGTCAAAGGTCAAATTAACCGAGAGAAAACGACCAGAAGGACGCTTCGATGTCTGTGAGCTGCAACCATTAATAAGCAGAAGTCTAAGAGGATCTCGTTTCCTGTCGAGGTGAAAACTGTCTCAGCCTAAAAAAAACATCTCATGACTTTCCTCTGCAGCTACGTGCTGAGAGGAGAAGAGTCTGTCAGACTTGATGCAGAGTTACACGATGATTTGTTGATCTCTCATCGGTCCGTCTGAGGTGGAGGTGAGTTCATATTTCTGAATTATTATTCTGACAATTATAGAAAAAACAGGTTTTCAGTAGTGGCTCCGTGTGAACGTGAGTTTGAGTTCAAAGGTCACACAGCTTTGAAGAGAAGTTGGGTTTTTGTAAAACTGTTTAAGGTCTGATTCAGGCGAGAGGCCAGGAGGCCGAGCGTGTGACCCTGACCCCTGACCCGTTCCTATGAAGTAATCATGATTGCTTCATTAAAATCAGCTGCAGACCTACCGTCGTACTTGGCGATCTCTTCATCAGCGTCGTCCTTCTTGGCTTTTGACACGACCCACCTGGAAACACCACAGATGGGTCAGAGCTGCTTATCAAACCGTTAAAACTCTAATCTTTGTTTAAACGTCATTTTAGACTCAAAGCAGGAGAATCTTCTGATCTGAGCTCAGAACCAGCTGCTGCTCTGAGACTGTCAGTCCTCCACTGTCCCCCCGTCCTCAGAAGACAGAGGAAAGGTGTGTTTGAATACTTGGTGCTCACCCGTCCATTGTCCCCCGGTCAAACGACTCAGCGAAGAAGTGTTCCCCCTTCGGCTCAGGAGCCTTGTAGGTCACCTGAAGACAACTGGATTTAGTTTGGACTCTTCGTACAGAACTAACACATTAATTTATTCTGAAGTGTTCATGTTTTATCTGCCAGAAAAGATCAGAACAAAGAGAAAAAGCTCTTCTTTGGTAAGACCTGAATTTGACTTGTTAATGGACAACAGAAGCTTCCAGGTTAAAAATAAACAAACATTTAAATAAATCATCCAAGTTACTGTTTGAGGAAAAACCGTCCAATCAGCTGCCTCTGTCTTACCTTTGGAGCCTCAGGAGTTTTAGGGGGCGGAGCTTCATCCTGCATATCACCTTCTAGCTCCTCGTCCTCCTCCTCCCCGACTCCAGCCAGGTCCAGGTCGTCCTCCACGTCCATGTCGTCCACCTGATCGTCCTCTGTCAGGTCTTGGGCCTGAGAGACGGGCGCCAACGTGAGGCAGAGGAGGCCTGCTGCCAGAAGAACCACCAACACCACCTTCTGATGCATCGTCTGCAGAGACACGACGAAGAGGACGACATTTATTTATTATTAACATTTATTGGACAATAAAACAGAGTTGAAACTACCCGTCCCTCCACCTAACTGATGTTTCCCTGCATCCCTCAGTCGCCACGGTAACCAAGCATCACCCACAGGACGCGACTCGCCACCTCAGCTCCCTGAACCGTAATGAGATTAGACCCCGAGGGATTACGGCAGCACCCCACAGACGAGTTCTTCCAGCACACAGGAGCTTCTCTTCATCCACAGAAACCATCTGCAGCCGTTTAACGATTCAACAAGCAGCTAAAAAAACACTGACCAGCACAGTTATCTGATCCCTCTGCACACAGTAACGTGATTCTGTCCGTCTGTGTGAGACAGAGGAAGGACCACCCAACATCTTCATCCTATCTGAGCTGTGACGCTGCCCTGCACACGACGCTCAAACTAAACTCTGGTCAGGGTGGAGCTACTCCGCTTCAAAGAAGTCATAAAATGTAAAAATCCCCACCATGTTGGTGTATCCCATCACTGCACAGAGTCTACAGAACCAGGACTAAAATATTCTGGTCTGGATTCGATGATCCTGAATCCAAAGCAAAGGAACTTCTCTCGTCTTCAAGAAGCAAAGAAAGTTCAGCTTCAGGACAGGAACCTTCCTGTTTGTCAGTCAAATGATGGAGGGATCAGAAACCTTCAGGGGGGTAAAAATGAATGTTTTTGGATCTAAAGAAGGAGAATCATCTCCTCGGCACATGGTGCTGCTGTCTCACATGCAGACTGATGAGTTAATTAGATTAACCTGCAGCGGGATTAGCATCGTTGGCTAACAGCAGCGCAGCAGGGCCTGCTGGAAAAGCTGCCAGTCTGTCTTTGTTTCAGACAGCCGTCCTGATATGTCTGCATGTCTTCTCTGCTGCTCTGGAGCCCAGCGGTGCGTTCATGTTGGGTTTACAGCCTGGATGCTCCTGCCGCCTGCAGGGTAATAAGCTGCCAGCCTCCAACTGGCTGATAAAACAACAACTTAATCCTGATCAGGGGAGAGAAACCAGCTGAAGTTGCAGACGAGTTCCAGTAAATCTGATCTACGAGCCGGCTGTGCCTGCAGGACATCTGCTGCTCGTCACATCGTCCATCTAACTGCGTTCTGACCAGATTTCCAGGGTTTTATCACAGCTGATCAGCAGCAGGTCTGTGTTTTCTGGAGCCAGCCATAAATTCAAATCACTTAAAGGACAAATAACTTAAATGTTCCTCTGCTTGTATTAAACAAAAACCATGTTGACAGGAACCAGAGTGAGCCACAGAAAACACATGAAAACTGTTTTTATTTCTAGAATCAGAGATTTTGATGAATAACTGTGAATACGGCTCGTTTCTGCGCTCGTTGAACTTGTTCTGAGAGTAAAAACTCATTCAGTTTGTTTGGCTCCATCAGTTAAACAGGACCAACAGGTTTCTGTTGAAACAGTCAGAAAGTTTCAGATATAAACACTAAAAAAACTCCCTTCAACAGCCTAACTCTGCTCCACAGAAGAAATTCAAAGATCTGAATCTTTAAACCATTTGATGTGTTTTATCTCATTTATCAGGGATTTAAAGATAAATCCCATAAATTAAAGCGCTGCAGCTGGTTTTCTTTGTCAGCTGAAAGTTTTTAATGTAAATTTATCAAAAAGACAGAAGTTGGATAAAGATCAGGACGTGGAGGAAGTCCTGTTTGGATCCAGATCCGTTCAGTTTCACTGAAATTATTAGGTTTTTAATTTGCATTTACAGTAATTCATTTCAGGTGGTGCAGACTTTTTATACGTTATGGTAATTACCTGCTTTCTCTCTGCTTCTCTCACTATTATTATTATTATTAGTAGTAGTAGTAAATGATACTCATCTGACAAACAGAAATCCTGAACAAGTCAGAAAGTAATAAATTGATTCCTGTTTTCTACCTTTTAGTGTAGTTTCTTTTATTTTACATAAAAAGTTCCTGCAACATTTAATTAAATAAATATATATCTACATTGTAGTTCATTATTTACACATCTGACTTGATTTTAATTGGAGGTTTAGATTTCCATCCAATAAAATCAAGTTACCTCCTTTCTGATCAGGCTCTGCCTCCCATCGCAGATATGATTCAGGAAACCCTCCTCATCCTCAGAGCTCTGACTCTGGATCAGATTCAGTACTGAATGTGGTTAAAAAAACTAATATTTACTCCTCTTTTCCTTCTCAGAATGTCATCATTCATGATACCAGGTGAGGCCTGACTGACCTCTGACCTTTCCCGTCCTGATCCCATTGGCCTATGAGCGTTAAGACTCATTTATCTGATGATACGACGCTTTAACCAGAAGATGTTTGACTGACACGACCATCCTCACAAGCAAAACATCAACTCTCAGAATGAAGCAGGAAAGTTTTAGTTTTATTTTCATTTAACTGAGAAACAAGAAACCTGAGCTGTCAAAGAAAGCAGCAGATATAAAGTTCATATCTGAGGTTTAATATGAAACATTTCAGATGTTTATTATTATTTTATTACATGAAGTTGTCAGGAGGAGCGGACCTGCTGTCTCCTTTTAAACACGCGTCTTCTGAGCAGAGACAGTTTTACATCATTAATCCAGACAAAAATTAATTTCCTCTGGGTTTTTGTTTCTGGTCATCTGTCAGTTTGAATCATTGAGCCTATTTATGACATTTATTAGCATCCAACCTGCTGCTGTGTTTAGATTTGACCTTCTTGTTTCCTCCAGGCTCAGAAAGCTCCTCACACCGCAGAGGGAGCGCCTTATAATAAAACTCCTGAGAGTAAGAACACCTTAAATAAACCCCTTAAAGTAAAAAAAAAAAACTTAAATAAACCCCCCTTAAAGCGGAGCACCTTTGAATAAAGCCCCTTAAAGCGGAGCTCCTCGGCGGCCCGGAGCCTTAGCTCGGTGCTGTTAGCTGCAGCTCCTGAAGGAAACACCTTGAACCCCGACATTCAGGGTTTACCTGCAGCTCGGCGGTAAAAGCCGTGAGGTGACGGAGTCTCAGGTAGAAACTGGAGCAGGTTAGCGGACAGCCCGAGTTTACCTGCGGTTAATTAGCATCAGTTAGCCGCTCGGTTCGGTTCTGACAGCCCGCTCTGCCCCTTCATCAAACACTCATTTTAACAGTGGAACCCAGCCTCATGTCATTAAATACAGAACGGTTCCGTTAGAAACACATTCTGCTCTCGGTAAAACCTCACATTCAGTCGTGTTTTCGTGTAAAAAGGGACATTTATCGGTCTTTACTCACCTCGAGCTCTTCGATGTGACCGCCTGGAAACCGCTGAGGAGGGTCACGTGACCTTCTGCTGGGCAAAGACCGCCCTCCTCAAACACCGATTGGTCAGCAGAGGAGTCCGTTTCGCGTTTCCTGTCAACTGTCAGTTTCTGATTGGTTGCAGGAAAATCCCTGTCGGTCCGCCCCCCCCTCGGAGCTGCACCTCGTGGACAGCTCTGATTGGCCAAGCTGGCACGGAAGGTGCGCGCTGATTGGCTGTAGTAAATCTTATCAGAGGAAGTGTGGCTGAGATTGAAGCTGATTTTATTATTCTGCTTTAAATGCGCCTAAAGAAAGACTTAGAGATGTTTAACTTCAAACCGCAGCCGAATTATAACTGTTTAATATATTGTTTTTTATTTACGTTGTATCAGTTATTTAGGAAATAAATGAGCTGCTCTCTGTAATTTAATATAAAGAAATTAAGGTTTCGCGATTATTTGGCTGCCTTTATTAAAACGTTAATCAATTTACAGGAGCTTTTATCAGGATTATCTGCTTTATTTTCTCATCGTTACATCCTATAATTGTAAAAAGAGTCATATTCTCCTCTGAAAACATATTTTCTTCTGTTAGTTGGATAAAAACTGCAGCAAACCAGTTCTAAATGAGAATTTCATGGATTTTAAAAAGCAGCTGTAATTTCAGAGAAGCACATTCAGTTTCAGCTCAGAGGAGAGGAGACAGTCATGTGATTTTCATCAGATCCTCCAAACAAAAAGCTGCTTTAACTCCTGTCAGACTTCAGCTTTAAACTTCCTGAACCGTTTCCCTTTGTGAAGGTTTTTATCAGGGTCTAAAAGAAGAATTTAAATTAGCAGAAACCCGTCTCCAAGCTGTGAGACGAAGTATAAAAACCTTCCATGAAACCTGACAGCAGAGAAGTCTGACCCCTTCATCAAAGATGCATCTTATTCTGTTTTTACCAATAATATGTTGATGTTTTCCAATGAACAGCTGAAGATGCCACCATCTTCACCTCAATATCATTTATAAAGTAAAAACCAAACAGTATTTTCCTCAAATCGTTGGTTAATGTGACTGAAACCAGGTTACAGAGCCGTTTGGGAGTCCGACAGTCTGACGGTTGTTTAGGCTCAGATTTGTGGAGTAAAGTCTGCAGATAAAGACGAAGTTTGGTGCTTTTAAATTCTGTCTTCATGGCGCTCCTCTGACTCCATCTTTCTCTTTTATTTGGCGTTCAGCAGCAGATTCCCTCTGATATTTCTATTTAATTGTATTTACTTTATTTAATAGTTTAAGCTAAACTTTGAACTTTGATTTGTTTTCAGAGCTACAATCCTGAAATTAAAGATAAATGAATAAACGGCAGCAGACATTTGGAGCTGCGACTGTTTCCATCAATCTTCAGATTACCAACACTCCTCAGATTAAAGACGCAAACTAAGTTCAAAGTTCAGGTCCTGAGTTTTAGTCCTGTTACCTTTGGGAACAAAACTCAAACCAACATTTCTGCTTCGAACTGATGTTTTCAGGACGAATTAGCAGCTTAAAAACCCAGAGTTTGGCCCAAAATCGGACCTGAAGGAAACAGAACCTCTGATGAAAGTTTGATTGGTTGGGAGCAGATTTGAAGTTATTAAGAATAAAAACGATGGATGGATCCGAATCAGAAGTGCTTCAGGTGAAACTCTCCTCTGTTCCTCTTCCATCAGGTCCAGATCTGCAGCCGAGCAGCTTCTGATCAACGATCAATAATCATCTTCCAGGAGGAAACCATGTGCTGGGGACGACTCTCACCCCGTCATTACATGATCGCCCAGCTTCCACTGCAGCAGGTGATGAAAACAAGCCTGCAGCCAGAGATCCGTCAACTTCCTGCTTTTATTCCTCTCACTGATTTTATCTAAAGGATACAAAAGACAGAGACAAGAAGACAGCTGGACTTCCCTGTACGTCTTCAAAGGACACCAGCTACAGCTCAATGTCCCAGGTGTCCCGGATGTTTGTGTCCCGGATGTTTGTGTCCCGGATGTTTATGTCCCAGATGTCCCGGATGTCCTGGATGTTTGTGTCCTGGATGTTTGTGTCCCGGATGTTTGTGTCCCAGATGTCCTGGATGTTTATGTCCCAGATGTTTATGTCCCAGATGTCCCGGATGTCCTGGATGTTTGTGTCCTGGATGTTTGTGTCCCGGATGCTTATGTCCCAGATGTCCCGGATGTTTATGTCCCAGATGTCCCGGATGTTTGTGTCCCAGATGTCCCGGATGTTTGTGTCCCTGGTGGTGAATGAGTTTAAACAGAGAGACCGAGCCCAGGGAAGAAACGTCTGCATAAATTGTCCCCTCAGATGATTGAAACTGTTTGATTGGAGGAAATGCTGCTCCTGTTGTCTAACTGTCCCCAGTCATGTCTCAGCCTGTCCTCAGTTATGTCTCAGCCTGTCCTCAGTTATGTCCTCAGCCTGTCCTCAGTTATGTCTCAGCCTGTCCTCAGTTATGTCTCATCCTGTCTTCAGTTATGTCTCAGCCTGTCCTCAGTCATGTCTCAGCCTGTCCTCAGTCATGTCTCAGCCTGTCCTCAGTTATGTCTCAGCCTGTCCTCAGTCATCTCTCAGCCTGTCCTCAGTTATGTCTCATTCTGTCCCCAGTCATGTCTCAGCTTGTCCTAACTGATTTCTCAGCCTGTTGTCTCATGAGGACAGGCTTGATGAGCTTCATGAAGTCAAACAGAGTGGACACCTGTCCTGTCCAAACGGTCAGAGTCCCAGATCAGGTTTCAGGGCCGTTCAGGATTCAAAGAACCGTTCCTCGGTGGTTGGTGGTCCACAGACCACCTCCGGTCCTCTGGGGGGTCTTTTCTGACCAGGCGGGGATCTAGAAGCTTGAAATAAAGATAACTTTATTGCAAACAAACTCATAAAAGATAAAAAATAATGGTCCAAAAATGATCCAAATCCACTCTGATGGGGAACTTTATTCTGTTCTACTTCATGTTTAAATTACAGCTCAGTTCCAGAACCGCAGGACCCAGATCAGGTCCTCTGCTCGGTGGGGTCCGTGCAGCTTTACAGTTTATAAAAACATTTGTTCCTGTATGAAGAGAATCAAACGAGGTAAAGAGGACGAAACGAGGACAGTGTGATGATTCATGTCAGTTAAAGGCACCTACTTTTCATTTTAAAATCTGCACATGAAGGGAACAATTTATCAAAACTTCTCACTCCTCTAAGACAGAAATCTCTCACTGGAAGACAAAGTCCTGATGGACAAGAGTCTCTGCAGAAACATGGAAAAGACAAATAAACAAGTGTTTGCTGTTGTTTTTTTTGCACTGGAGAGTAAACTACTTTAACGTACATGAGAGAGAGACGGGTGGTCAAGGCCTCGGTACCTTCAGACTGTTTCACAAAGTTCCTTTAAGGTGGTATCTGCCAGTCAGCAGGACGAGTCTCAGAGGCTCACAGGTCTGAACCTTTGAACTTTATTTCTAAATAGTCACAAAGTTGTCTCAGGTGTCTTCCACCTGTCTCAAGAGCTCTAAAGGTGGATTTTGACTCCTGTGACAGAAAACATGTCCAGGACTAAAAACCACACCGATGAAAAATAATAATTATTCAAATCTATAACCAAGAATTCCTCCATTTTTAATCATTCTGAGTCCAACAGTCGCAGCCCAAAGAGATACCACCTTAAAGAAACAACAGACCGGCTGTCTTCAGCAGTTTCAGTCATGTGAGTGGGTCCAGGTCTGCAGCAAAGGATTCTGGGTATCTGTGAACGCTACATGTGAGTAAAACTGCTCTGTCTTCATTAAGGCAACTCGTTAACTGATGGAGGGAAAACATGAACCCCGAGCAGCGAGGAGGGACACACACTGAGGGGTGTTTCTGTCAGGGGGGAGTGTGTGTGTGTGTGTGTCAGCAGGAGGCGGTGTTGGTATGACTGTCCGTGTGCAGACAGGAAGCAGCAGCGTGGCGCTCCCTCACACCCAGTGTTTCACTCACTTTATGTACATATAAATACAGAATCTTCAGGATAATTACAGCTTGTCTCGCGCCGCCGGCCGTCTCCGTTTTTCTGTTTTCAGTCTCTCAGCCGCTCAGTCCTGCAGGGGCGAGGCCTGGCCACACGGTGGCGCTGTGGAACCGCAGCGAGAATCTGAGGATCTGGACCTGCGGCAGCGGAGGAGCCCGGGGTCAGCCGGGCTTCAGGTAGCACTGAGGGCGAGGGGCAGGGGGCGGAGCTTCACTCTGCTTTCTTTATGAAGATCTGAGGAGGAAGAGGAGGAGGAAGAGCGTCTAATTAACACACATGTCATTAAAGTTACATTTCAAACTTTAAACAGGAGTTAATTCTTAAACAATAAAATCCTCCTGCATCATTACAGAATAAAAGCCTGCTGCAAAATAAAAGCTCTGAAATAAAAGTGTGAAATATATACATCTGAATTAAAAAAAATAAAAGTAAGAAAAACAAATGAGATTACAAAATAAAGGTCTAAAACAAAAAA
Organism: Kryptolebias marmoratus; assembly: GCF_001649575.2. Lineage (NCBI taxonomy): Eukaryota > Metazoa > Chordata > Actinopteri > Cyprinodontiformes > Rivulidae > Kryptolebias > Kryptolebias marmoratus. The sequence goes on along the minus strand of NC_051438.1, from coordinate 30,136,381 downwards.
TATGATTTTACAAAATAAAAGCTCTACAATGAAACTATAAAAGAAACATCTGAATTTATAAAATAAAAGTCTCCCTGGAATGAAGTCTGAACTAAAGTAACTGAAAGTCAAAAATTCCCGACCATCCCTGACCTCAGAATCCAATATGGCTGCCAGACACGTGAGCGCTGCGACAGTAAACTGATTTTCCTTCAGTCTGTCTGAATCTGTTTAAATCAAACCAAACACGCTGCTGCAGGGAAACAGATCGCTTTTCTAACGATTATTGATCGCAGCAGGTCTGGAGTCACTTCCTTCCCAGCTGGGGCGCAGCGTTACAAAATAAAAGTCTGAGATAAATACAGAGGAAAAAAGAGCAGGAGGTTAAAGAGCTGATTGCTATCTGAGCTGCAGGAGATGACCTCAGATCTCCATGAAACGTCTCTCATCTGCTGCCAGAACATCAAACCGTCTCCAACAACGTTCCTCTCTCATCCCAGCTGCAGAACGAGGCGGAAATCTGTCACCATCTTTATCATTTCTACTCCACTGAAACTTAAACTTCTCCACCAGCAGGGTTCTGCTCAGAAACATCTGGACTCATCTGCACATCAGGAGGAGATATTTTCCCTCCACAGAGCCTGAAGGTGGCGTCACTTTGGATCAGGATCAATAAAACTCCTCAGAGAGGCCTGAGAGTCATTACAGTCCCTCTAACGACCCCGACGCAGATTCTGCTCAGGAACCTGTTCCTTTTTCAACAGAACGTAAAGAAACCTCAGAAAGTTGGTCGCTGTCTTTCAGCAGCTCTCACCTCGCTGAGGATCACCCAGACCGGAGAGTCCGTGATCACCGACAGGCGCATGGCCTCCAGGGGCCCGAAGGACGGGTCCACCTCGCCTTCTGCGATCCCGTTCTGGAATTTTCCTGAAACAAACGAATCGATAAACGAGCTGAGAGGAGGAGCTTCATCAGACTTTAACGAGAGGAAAATCTGCCCTCCGTCACACAGAGTTTATAAAAAAACATTTCAACTTCACCTTCCTTCAGTTCTTGGGTTTCAGAACATTTTAAAAACCAGAGAAATGACATTTTCTGCCTAAACACAGTGAAGAAGCTGTTAAAGCTAAAAGAAGCAAAACATCAGCTTGAAGGAACAAAAGGCCAAAGATTTATAAATAAAGTTAAATCTTCGTGTGCCCTGAAAGTCGGCAGGTGACAAGCATTCCCTCAGCTGCTGGGACTCAGGCTCTGATGTGAAATCAGTTCAGACATTAAGAGAAGGATTAAAGTGACGTCTTTAAAGTTCACTTTGATGCGTTTTAAAAGGATTTGTGGTTAAATATTTATTATTCATGTCTTGATGGAACCTGAAGTAATTAAAGGATTCCTCTGCTTTCCGTGCAGATTATACGGTTATTAAGAGCCATTACATTTATCCCGAGTCCATTAGGTGACCCCTGCGGTCTCCTGCACGAGGAGCCGGTTCCATCCGGACTGACCCGGCGTCTCGTTTCAGCTGCACCTCACCAGGGCCGTAATCTCTGCCAGGGTTTATTTCCTGGGATTATCGGAGCAGCTGCGGCGCTTCCAGGTACAGATGTAATCCCCACAAAGAGCCGGCGTTATTGTTCATCAGCAGGTTTTATCTGACAGGCTGTCGAGTTTCCAGCTGCACAGGAACAGCTGGAAGCAGGTTTCTGTGACGGCAGAAACTCTAAAGGCTGACTTCAGTCCAGATGAAATGACTTCCTGTTGGATGTTTTACTCCAACAAACAAACGTTTGATTCTGAAAGCAGCGAGGAAATTAAAAGAGCAGAGAGACGGTCGGATCGATCCAACGACTCCTCTGAAAAATTGATGAAGAGGATGAAGAGCTGCTGGTAATTTCTGTCCTCGGTGTCTTCAGCAAATATTATAAGATATAAAAGTTAAAACATCTAATAAATGATGTTTACAGCAGCATGAAACGAGAACAAACGAGTCAAACTCATCAGACCTGGATTTAATGCAGGGGCCCCTGATACTGACTGTCAGCCTTGACCTTTGACCTCAGAGATTTCTCCAGATGCTGCAGATCTGTAGAGGATGTTATGAACCGGAGATGATGGGATGTTCAGAGTGTTCAGGATCATTATTCTGAATTTGTTCCTCTGTTTTTAGACACGGTTGGGCAGTGGTTGTACATGTTTGTCTCAGAGAGGACTCCTGAGGTCAGCCGTCAGGAGACCCTGCAGACCTGCAGACCTGCAGACCTGCGGACCTGCAGACCTGCGGACCTGCGGACCTGCGGACCTGCGGACCTGCAGACCTGCAGACCTGCAGACCTGCAGACCTGCGGACCTGCAGACCTGCGGACCTGCAGACCTGCGGACCTGTAGACCTGCGGACCTGCGGACCTGTAGACCTGTAGACATGAAGGATGAACCTCTGAGTGCGGCTCTGCTGAGCCGTTTCTCACCTATTCTGATGAAGCCATCGTCGGTCCGATGGTACTTTGGTGTTTTCTCTCTTCCCTCAGTCAGGGCTTCTTTCTCTGCCTGGATATTCTGGAAAACAGAACCAGATTTATGTGTTTCAACCAGAACTACATAATTGAACAGGAAGTTCCACCTTCCTGCCTTTCTCCGTCATTAAACTCATCACAGAATAAAATAAACCACTGGATTTTATTTGACAGGAAGTGGGCTTTTGTTCTGTAGAGAGAACTTCCTGCAGACCCTCATCACCCATCAGCTCCCTTAGCTCGGTCAGTGTTGCCATGGTAACCGCCTCCCTCCCTGCTGTTGGTCCTCTCCATCCCTCTGCATCCTCAGCTTCCTTTTTACTCCTCTTTGTTCTGCTCAGCTGATCTCAACAGGAGCTCCTCTTCTTCTTCTTCTTCTCCTTCTCCAACAAATCTGTCGGTTTCCTGCCGCGACTCTCAGCTTTAATCAGCCGACAGTCAGAGATCCATCACTCAGCCTCCACAGACCCCAAACTGAGCCGGAGCTCTGCAGCAGAAACAGGGACGTGGTCTCTGACTAAAACTGAACTAAAGCCTGATTCCTCCTGAAGGGAAGAGCTGATGTCTGTGACGAGAATTTGTTGTTTCCTCACAGGACAGAATCAGACGTAATGAGTGAAAAATACATGCGGTGGAATTAAGATTTCAGGTCATTTTACCAACACTTTCCTGACTTTATTAGATTGTTTTATAACATGAAAGTTAAGAGCAAATAAAAATGGATGCTGGTCCATTCATCCCTTCATTTTGTTGGAACAGGTTGACGTTTCGTACCATCGGAGGATGAAACTGTTAGTTTTACACCCAAACTTCTGACATACGTTTCCCCGCCAGCCTTCACAGAATCACGCTCTGCTAACCATAAAGTTGTCTTTGGAACAAATGATTATAATAAATAAAGTCTGGTTCAAAACAGGAAGTGCTTCCACGCTGTGACGACAGTTACCTGCTGCAGGTGTGTAAGGTACCCGCCCAGGCTCAGAGTTCAGCTGAGCTGAAGCTGCTTGTGTGAAACAGAGAAAACACAACCGGACCTGCTTCTGCTTTTTATATCAGGAGCTTCATGTCTGATTTAAATAAACTGAATTTTTAACTCATTTCTCTCCTGAGGTCCCTGAAAGCCCCGGCCGAAACATGCAGGTAATAATAATAATAATAATAATAATAATAATAATAATAATAATATTACTGAGCCGGACCGAGCTGGACTGAGCCGGACCGAGCTGGACCGAGCCGGGCCGAGCCGGGCCGAGCCGGGCCGAGCCGGGCCGAGCCGGGCCGAGCCGGACCTGAGGACTCACGTCAAAAGGCAGAACCTCCACCGACGTGTTGAAGAGTTTGTCTCCTGGATGTTCGATGTTTCCGCTCCGGAAGAAATACCTGAAAACAAAGAACCAAACAGAAGTTTTAGTTCTGAAAGTCTCTCCTTTGATACCCTGAGAGCCGCTGGTTCTGACCTCTCGATGCGGACCGGCGTGAAGAACCGGATCCTGATGAAGTCCCCTGCCACCGGGGTGAAGGCCCAGAAGAAGTCCTCCCCTCCGTAGGCCTTCTCCAGGGTGAAGTGCTGGTACGTCTTCAGGCTGGTGGTCACCTCCGCCAGCGGGTTGGCGTGACCTTTATGCAGAGTCTGTTTGCCAAAGTCCTTATCCTGGAAAAGCCCAGAGAAAGGATTCACTGAAGGTTCCTGCAGAACCGATGAGACGAGCGTCCAACAAGCAGGAAGTACAGCTGCCTGCAGGGAGCGAGAACCTCCGGCTCCAGGGAGGAACATCAGAAATCCAGCAGGTTTGGTTTGTTTCTGTTTTTGATAATTACAACTAAACACACAACCAGATATTAGACAGGACCGACTGTTCTCCAACACAGTCCGAACCAGTAAATATGTCTGCAGGGTCCAAACCATCCAACACCTGGACCAAGGAGGACGCTCAGAGCTGCAGGGGGACAGATGAAGATCTGAGAAAGAGCTGCTGAAGGATGAGGAGCAGCAGGAGGAGCTGCAGCTGCTTTAATCTGGGATGTGGCTAGTTTTAGCCGGATCGATATCCCATTGATTGGAGCAGATTGCAGCAGCAGTCAGCTGGGCTGATATCTATCGCTGCTAACGCAGTAATCAGAGGCATTAAGTGGAGGCGTTGGGCTCGAAGCTGCAGAGGCGTTCGATCTTCATCTGTCTGCGTGACGCTGCGCTGAACTTCGACTGAACCTCGGCTCGAACTCAAACTCTGACAGATGAGCAGAGAGGAGCTCAGACACCGAGCCACATCAACAGAGGAGGAGCGTCTGTATTAATATTTATTTACACCCAAATCAAAAACAAATTTCTGCAGAAACTTTGAAGAACATCCATCAGATCTCTTCTCTGCAGCCCAGCAGGACTCAGACACAGACTCTTATTCTGAAGAGCATCTGTGAGCTTTATTGTGAAAGTCCAGGTTCAGTCCTCTTCCCGTTCCTCTGAATCCTCCTGAACATCAAAGCTCTGATTAGAGACGACAGGAAGGATCTGTGGGGGCGGCCATGATGGAAACACAGGAGGAAGAACAGCATGCTGGGTAATATAGAAGACCCAGAAAGGGGAGGGCAGCACTTCAGGCAGAAACCCAGAGTAAAAAGTAAGCCTCAGACCAACAGTCTCTGAGTGAAAACTATCAGTCGGATCAGAACGTCTTGACCCGTGAGCAGCAGAAGGTTCTGATGGTTCTGCAGGGTTTATGGAGGAGATATGAAGACTTAAAAAGAGCCTTCACTTCCTGTTTGGAAGCCAATGAGAGTTTGGGTGTGTGACCTCTGACCTCTGGGGGATTTAGGAGAATATAATAATTCTCAGAGTATATCTGAGTTGAAACAGACTGAAGCGGATCCGTTTGTCTGATGCTGATGCTGACGGGTTTTCAGTGTTTCTGGAAGATAAAAGCTGAACCTGAAACAGCAGAAAGCTGCACACAGAGGACCGCCCACCTTCAGCTTCTGGATCTTTCCAGCTAAAGACGAGTGCGTGCCGACGTGCTGGAAGAGCGACGGCTTGAAGCGGATCCTCAGGTTGGCCTTCTGTCGGTCGCAGTGTTTCTGACGGAGACACACAGGATCAGAACTAAAATCCAGACCAGGAAGGCAGACATTAGGAAACAAGGAGGCACTCACTGCATCCTTCTCCGGGTTGCACACTTTGACCCACATGATGTGGTCCAGCAGCCAGTCGATGGGTTTGTCCTTGTAGAACATCAGCATGAACTCCACGATGAGCGACAGGTCCAACGATTTGAACATTTTACCTGCAGAGAAGCAGTTGCACTTCCTGTTAGTTCAGGGTGGATAAACCCAGAAACATCCTTTAGAAGATTCAGAAGAAAGAGGAAAAAATGATATTTTCTGATGAATGATGCTGAAAAGTTAGCCTAAAGCTAAACACAACAAAAAGATGGCTGCAAGACAAAAGTAGCAAAAGGAAACAAAACTAGAGCCTTTTTGTTCCAAAGCTTTAAAGCTACTGAAGAGATTTAAAGTATTTCTAAGGGAGGAAATTGTAAATAAAGTGAATTACTTCACCAAGTCTAAAAGTTTAAAAACCAAAAGTCGCAGCAGTCATCTGAACGAGCAGAGTCTGTTGAATGATGCCAGAAAACGTACAGAAAAATAAAACAGTTGGAACAAAAAGAGAAACAGGATGACTCCGGTGTGTCTGCTGGCTCAGCGTTCACACAGATACTTTATTACACATCAGAATGGGCCTCTTTACATCGTCAAACAGCCTCTTCACTGCGAGCGGTTACAACCAAACCTTCAGCAGGTTCCACACGCCCTCAAACATAAAGGCCACAGAAGGAGCCTCTCTGAGCTGCAGCCCTGATGGATTAAAGGCCCGCAGAGCAGCCCGATCCGGCCCGATCCGGCCCGATCTGGACCTGATTCGGCCCAATCCGGCCCAATCCAGCCCGATACGGCACAATCCGGCACACTCCGGCCCGCTCCAGCCCGGCTCCGGCACCTCGCCCGGTCCTCCCTGATCGGTGTGGACACATCGGCCTCCGGAGAACCACAGAGACAAACAGCTAAAGTTAGTAAATGTGAGCAGCTGAGTGGGAGAGCGGCCCTGCAGCCTCCCCCTCCGTCTGATTTGATTCGGTGCGGCAGCCGAACTCTGATGAATCCATTAAAGCAGCCGCCGCTCGCAGCCGACTCAGGGTCACCGAGGATTCGTAGGGTCAGAGCCGAGCGCCGCAGGGGCGAGGAAGAGGAGGAAGGGTGTCAGAGATGAAGAAAACTGAACAAACATCCAGGTGGGAGCTCATCGTCATCATCATCATCATCATCATCATCCTCGTCGATCGTTGGTCCGTCATCCGTCCATCACAGCTGATCTGAAAGCAGACGGCTGACCCAACAGAACCGCCTGATCCAAGGACAGAGGATCAACCCTCACCTGAGGCTGAAAACTGCTGACTCATTATAAATATCAGCTGTTTTAACACGGCTCTGTGTGAGAACCACGGCTCTGTGTGAGAACCGCGGTTCTGTGTGAGAACCACGGTTCTGTGTGAGAACCGCGGTTCTGTGTGAGAGCCACGGTTCTGTGTGAGAACCACGGTTCTGTACCACGGTTCTGTGTGAGAACCGCGGCTCTGTGTGAGAACCGCGGCTCTGTGTGAGAACCACGGCTCTGTGAGAGAACCGCGGCTCTGTGAGAGAACCGCGGTTTTGAGGGCTGCAGAGCAGGTGAAGATTTGATTCTTCCTCTCCGGCTCTGCTACAGTTTTTACTGCTCTGACTCGTCTCCTTTATTTAGAGGAACTTTTCTCTGCTGTCCGACACAGTTCTTGTCTTTCAAAGAGAACAAAGAGAGTAATGAAGGCGAAGTGCGTTAACTTCCTCTCAGACGGCCCATAAAGCAACAGTTTCATCATCCTCACTCAGGAGATGAAGCACATCAGAGGGTTTCTCTCCTAACCACGTCCTCGTGGAGAAAGAAGGGCTGATGTTATCAATAAAAGCTCGGAGTCATTAGTCACGAGTTCCCTCTCATTCATCCGACGCTCCACTTAAACCAATAAAAGTAAATGAGGTTGGACTCTCCGGCTCCCTCAGGGTGCACGGCACACGGGGACATTTTCTCTGCTGCAATTAGTCAAATCAATAATTCGTACTGAAAAAGTTTCATTCCGTTTGATGAAGGCAGCGAGCCTCGAGCAGAGACGAGGCAGCCATCACTTCCTGATTCAGGCTTCACAAAGCAGAGCGGCGTCAGGATGTGACCTCTGACCTTTCGTCTGACCTCAGGTGCCTGCATGTCGGGGGTTGGATCAGCTCCAACGACGCTGAGCGCCGCCATCACTCTCCGACATCAGCTTCCTGTCTTTGGAAACAGTTTCACCTTCTGAACGAAGTCTGCAGCAGCTCTGATAACGAGCAGCAGGTGGAAGATTAAAGTCTCCAGGTTCGTTAACGTCTCAGCGCGGCTCGATCTGTGAGGCTGCTCAGACTTCGGCTGCTCAGACTTCGGCTGCTCAGACTTCGGCTGCTGTGTAGCTAAAATCAGTAAAACAGCAGCTAAAAGCCAGGAGGAACTGACCGATGAAGCCGAGCTGAGAGAACTCCAGGATCATCCACTCCTCAGACGGCTGCTGCAGAGCGAAGTTCTTCATGGTGGAGAAGAAGTTCGGACGAGCGACGATGTCGTCCTCTAACTGTGGGACAGAGACAGAGACAGTCAGAGACGGAGACAATCAAAGACAGAGACAGTCAGAGACAGATCAGAGACAAAGACAGTATTTATCATAAATTTAAACTGTTTTCTTTAAATTATTGTTAAATGTTTCTGTTTCCTTTTCTCCTTTTTTATAATTATTTGTATTTTTTTATACGTTTCTTGTTTCTGATTTATTTTATTTTGAACTTGTCCCTCCACTGCCGTTAGAGGCACATCTGTCCACATCTGTCCACATGTGTCGTTCCTTCACCTGCACGTAGTATGTTCCTTTGGACTGAGCGTACATCATCAGGAAACAGTAATCCAGGTTCTGCTTCGTCCTCCACCTGAGGAAGAGGAGGAGACGTTAGCAGTCAGAACCATGAGGACAGCAGCTGAAGTCTGATTAAACTCCTGTGAGGTGTTTAATGAAGCTGCAGTAATCAGAATACGCCGCCGCCGCTCGCCGCCGCACACAGATGATGGCGATAATCAGACACCAGAGGATGTAAATTCAGACACAGCCTGTTTGTTATCAGCAGCTTCCTCCTCATTTCCATCACTTCTGAGGCGATTACAGGATTACAGTTTCCCTCCGCAGCTCCGGAATCAGACCTGTTCCAGGAGCCAAACGCCGCCGTCTGGGTGGAATAATGAGGAGCAGCAAACATCTCAGGTGCTGCATCCAAAACTGACCTTCTTCACTTTAACAGTTTAATATTTTACCTGGAAGTGAAGCTCAGGTGTTACCTGTAGAAAGTTCTCGGCACATTTACCGTCTGACGTGTCCAAAGGTTCATTCTCATCCATTAAAGGACCAAAAGACACAAATAATCCCCGACTTTAGCTCCAAAGTTCAAAAAGATCCAAAGAAATCCTAATGAGCTGAAAAAGGCACCTAGACTTCCTCTCTGTTTGCAAAATGTTTTAAAAATAAAAATAAATGCTGCTGCCGTCTTTAAAATCCTCCTGAAAGCTGAACTCTTCAGGTTCCACCAGGAATAAAATCTTTATGTTTTACAGGAAAAACTGCTCAGCAGAAACGGATCAAATCTAACAGCCCCCTCCCCCCCCTCCTGTCTCTGATGTCTGCCAGCTTTTTATTCATTTTATCTCCGTCGCTCCACGTTCTGCTGCCACAGCTCCTGATGGGTTCTGATGGGTTCTGATTGTTTTTCTAAAGAAGATGTCAATTAAAAACAGAAGAAATAAAGTTCTTCAGGTTCCCAGCTTTAGGCTGAAATCAGGAACCAGGTTTCCTGACAGAAACATGAAGCCGAATCATTTTAATAACAAATCCTCCATTTGTTAGTAAAATGAAGTTAATTAAACCAACAGGATCAGCAAACAGCTAAAGGTTTATAATCAGCTGGAGATCAGCCGATGTTCTGTTAGAGGTTCTATTAGAGGTTCTGTTAGAGGTTCTATTAGAGGTTCTGTTAGAGGTTTATTAAAGGTCCTCATGTTGTTCTGACATTAACAAACAAACATCTTTCTCTCATCAACAACACCACAACAGATTTTATTAACCGCTGCTAAAGGTCTGAAGCTACACAACCACCTGAACAGCCTGTTTACCTGGTAAACAACCTGGTAAACAACCTGTTTACCTGTTAAACAGCCTGTTTACCTGTTAAACAACCTGTTTACCTGTTAAACAATCTGTTTACCTGGTAAACAACCTGGTAAACAACCTGTTTACCTGTTAAACAGCCTGTTTACCTGGTAAACAACCTGTTTACTTGGTAAACAATCTGTTTACCTAGTAACAGATTTTACCATCAGAGGAAACATTTCGTCTTTAAACTTAAAGAAAAAGATCATATTTGAGCCACAAACCTTCTTCACCCTTAAAATAACCAGAGCCGAACATCTAAGTTCTGAAGTTAAAACAAACAAACAAACAAACAAACAAACTAACCTGACTCTCTCCTTTGGGTCTCCGAAGGACTCTCTGAGTCGGGAGAAGTCGGGGTAGAAGTGGGCGGACGGGGAGACGACCTCCAACAGACCCGACTGGATCTCTGCTGGAAAACTGAGGAAACAAACAAACAAACAAACAAACAATCAACAGTTTGGAGTGCAGGCGTTTGTAGAAACAACGGTTCGTTGGAGAATGTGATCTTTATTCAAACTGAGAGGAACAGTGTCCTGGTTCCAGCTGCCGGCCCGGTTTGTGCTCGAAGAGAAACGATAAATTTAACGAGAGAAGAAGAAAGAGCCTCTGTTGTCATGGCAACAACATCCCATCATACAGGTGGACTTACAGCTGCTTCAGGTTGTCTGCCACACCGCTGGCGTACTGCTGGTCCGCCTGAAAACACAAACACACAACATCACACTCAGGACCCAGTCAGGACCGGTCTGCGGGCTGCAGAACCCTCCTCAGATCCTCTGACTTCAGATCAGTTCAGAATGAAACTTCTTTAACAAAGAAATGACAGCTGTCAGCCTCTGCTGATCTCGGATCAGTCCTCTCGTGTCGGGCGCTGCTGCTCCTGGTGGGTTGTTGACATTTAGCAAAGTCATTAAATATTAATTAAAACAATAATTGTAAAATAATTGTCTCTGCATCATTTATCTCCCATCTGCTAATAAATCTGTCTTCTCTCAGTCTCCAGAGCAGCTGATCCTGGACCTGCTGATCCTGGACCTACTGATCCTGGACCTGCTGATCCTGGACCTACTGATCCTGGACCTGCTGATCCTGGACCTGCTGATCCTGGAC
>NC_051438.1:30119180-30125378 GCF_001649575.2 Kryptolebias marmoratus | reverse complement strand
TCTGTGTGAGAACCGCGGCTCTGTGTGAGAACCGCGGCTCTGTGTGAGAACCACGGCTCTGTGAGAGAACCGCGGCTCTGTGAGAGAACCGCGGTTTTGAGGGCTGCAGAGCAGGTGAAGATTTGATTCTTCCTCTCCGGCTCTGCTACAGTTTTTACTGCTCTGACTCGTCTCCTTTATTTAGAGGAACTTTTCTCTGCTGTCCGACACAGTTCTTGTCTTTCAAAGAGAACAAAGAGAGTAATGAAGGCGAAGTGCGTTAACTTCCTCTCAGACGGCCCATAAAGCAACAGTTTCATCATCCTCACTCAGGAGATGAAGCACATCAGAGGGTTTCTCTCCTAACCACGTCCTCGTGGAGAAAGAAGGGCTGATGTTATCAATAAAAGCTCGGAGTCATTAGTCACGAGTTCCCTCTCATTCATCCGACGCTCCACTTAAACCAATAAAAGTAAATGAGGTTGGACTCTCCGGCTCCCTCAGGGTGCACGGCACACGGGGACATTTTCTCTGCTGCAATTAGTCAAATCAATAATTCGTACTGAAAAAGTTTCATTCCGTTTGATGAAGGCAGCGAGCCTCGAGCAGAGACGAGGCAGCCATCACTTCCTGATTCAGGCTTCACAAAGCAGAGCGGCGTCAGGATGTGACCTCTGACCTTTCGTCTGACCTCAGGTGCCTGCATGTCGGGGGTTGGATCAGCTCCAACGACGCTGAGCGCCGCCATCACTCTCCGACATCAGCTTCCTGTCTTTGGAAACAGTTTCACCTTCTGAACGAAGTCTGCAGCAGCTCTGATAACGAGCAGCAGGTGGAAGATTAAAGTCTCCAGGTTCGTTAACGTCTCAGCGCGGCTCGATCTGTGAGGCTGCTCAGACTTCGGCTGCTCAGACTTCGGCTGCTCAGACTTCGGCTGCTGTGTAGCTAAAATCAGTAAAACAGCAGCTAAAAGCCAGGAGGAACTGACCGATGAAGCCGAGCTGAGAGAACTCCAGGATCATCCACTCCTCAGACGGCTGCTGCAGAGCGAAGTTCTTCATGGTGGAGAAGAAGTTCGGACGAGCGACGATGTCGTCCTCTAACTGTGGGACAGAGACAGAGACAGTCAGAGACGGAGACAATCAAAGACAGAGACAGTCAGAGACAGATCAGAGACAAAGACAGTATTTATCATAAATTTAAACTGTTTTCTTTAAATTATTGTTAAATGTTTCTGTTTCCTTTTCTCCTTTTTTATAATTATTTGTATTTTTTTATACGTTTCTTGTTTCTGATTTATTTTATTTTGAACTTGTCCCTCCACTGCCGTTAGAGGCACATCTGTCCACATCTGTCCACATGTGTCGTTCCTTCACCTGCACGTAGTATGTTCCTTTGGACTGAGCGTACATCATCAGGAAACAGTAATCCAGGTTCTGCTTCGTCCTCCACCTGAGGAAGAGGAGGAGACGTTAGCAGTCAGAACCATGAGGACAGCAGCTGAAGTCTGATTAAACTCCTGTGAGGTGTTTAATGAAGCTGCAGTAATCAGAATACGCCGCCGCCGCTCGCCGCCGCACACAGATGATGGCGATAATCAGACACCAGAGGATGTAAATTCAGACACAGCCTGTTTGTTATCAGCAGCTTCCTCCTCATTTCCATCACTTCTGAGGCGATTACAGGATTACAGTTTCCCTCCGCAGCTCCGGAATCAGACCTGTTCCAGGAGCCAAACGCCGCCGTCTGGGTGGAATAATGAGGAGCAGCAAACATCTCAGGTGCTGCATCCAAAACTGACCTTCTTCACTTTAACAGTTTAATATTTTACCTGGAAGTGAAGCTCAGGTGTTACCTGTAGAAAGTTCTCGGCACATTTACCGTCTGACGTGTCCAAAGGTTCATTCTCATCCATTAAAGGACCAAAAGACACAAATAATCCCCGACTTTAGCTCCAAAGTTCAAAAAGATCCAAAGAAATCCTAATGAGCTGAAAAAGGCACCTAGACTTCCTCTCTGTTTGCAAAATGTTTTAAAAATAAAAATAAATGCTGCTGCCGTCTTTAAAATCCTCCTGAAAGCTGAACTCTTCAGGTTCCACCAGGAATAAAATCTTTATGTTTTACAGGAAAAACTGCTCAGCAGAAACGGATCAAATCTAACAGCCCCCTCCCCCCCCTCCTGTCTCTGATGTCTGCCAGCTTTTTATTCATTTTATCTCCGTCGCTCCACGTTCTGCTGCCACAGCTCCTGATGGGTTCTGATGGGTTCTGATTGTTTTTCTAAAGAAGATGTCAATTAAAAACAGAAGAAATAAAGTTCTTCAGGTTCCCAGCTTTAGGCTGAAATCAGGAACCAGGTTTCCTGACAGAAACATGAAGCCGAATCATTTTAATAACAAATCCTCCATTTGTTAGTAAAATGAAGTTAATTAAACCAACAGGATCAGCAAACAGCTAAAGGTTTATAATCAGCTGGAGATCAGCCGATGTTCTGTTAGAGGTTCTATTAGAGGTTCTGTTAGAGGTTCTATTAGAGGTTCTGTTAGAGGTTTATTAAAGGTCCTCATGTTGTTCTGACATTAACAAACAAACATCTTTCTCTCATCAACAACACCACAACAGATTTTATTAACCGCTGCTAAAGGTCTGAAGCTACACAACCACCTGAACAGCCTGTTTACCTGGTAAACAACCTGGTAAACAACCTGTTTACCTGTTAAACAGCCTGTTTACCTGTTAAACAACCTGTTTACCTGTTAAACAATCTGTTTACCTGGTAAACAACCTGGTAAACAACCTGTTTACCTGTTAAACAGCCTGTTTACCTGGTAAACAACCTGTTTACTTGGTAAACAATCTGTTTACCTAGTAACAGATTTTACCATCAGAGGAAACATTTCGTCTTTAAACTTAAAGAAAAAGATCATATTTGAGCCACAAACCTTCTTCACCCTTAAAATAACCAGAGCCGAACATCTAAGTTCTGAAGTTAAAACAAACAAACAAACAAACAAACAAACTAACCTGACTCTCTCCTTTGGGTCTCCGAAGGACTCTCTGAGTCGGGAGAAGTCGGGGTAGAAGTGGGCGGACGGGGAGACGACCTCCAACAGACCCGACTGGATCTCTGCTGGAAAACTGAGGAAACAAACAAACAAACAAACAAACAATCAACAGTTTGGAGTGCAGGCGTTTGTAGAAACAACGGTTCGTTGGAGAATGTGATCTTTATTCAAACTGAGAGGAACAGTGTCCTGGTTCCAGCTGCCGGCCCGGTTTGTGCTCGAAGAGAAACGATAAATTTAACGAGAGAAGAAGAAAGAGCCTCTGTTGTCATGGCAACAACATCCCATCATACAGGTGGACTTACAGCTGCTTCAGGTTGTCTGCCACACCGCTGGCGTACTGCTGGTCCGCCTGAAAACACAAACACACAACATCACACTCAGGACCCAGTCAGGACCGGTCTGCGGGCTGCAGAACCCTCCTCAGATCCTCTGACTTCAGATCAGTTCAGAATGAAACTTCTTTAACAAAGAAATGACAGCTGTCAGCCTCTGCTGATCTCGGATCAGTCCTCTCGTGTCGGGCGCTGCTGCTCCTGGTGGGTTGTTGACATTTAGCAAAGTCATTAAATATTAATTAAAACAATAATTGTAAAATAATTGTCTCTGCATCATTTATCTCCCATCTGCTAATAAATCTGTCTTCTCTCAGTCTCCAGAGCAGCTGGGTCAGCTGATAGCAGCAGATGTAAACAGGAAGTGCAGATAACTAACTTCCTGCCCTGGTAAACTCCTCTGACCAACTCAAGCTGAGCTCGTTTCATCTGGAGGAACATCTGGAGGAACATCTGGGAGGAACATCTGGGAGGAACATCTGGACGTTTTGATTTATTGACGGTGATCTGTCTGACTCCTCTGAGCTGATGATCTAAGATGAATTAGACTTGTGTGAAAACAGACTGGGGTCAAAGTTCACCTGTGGAAAATGTCAGCTCCCAGTCGGTGTTCAGCAGGAACCATGTGGGGAAATGTAACTCTGTTTTAATTTAATTTAAATGTAATTAAATAAAGAGTAAATACCACCACCAGGCCTGATGTGAATATATGTCGTTAGAAACGATAAAAGGACAAATGTTTGATCAAATTACATTCATGAACTTTTAAAAGGACAGAAATGCTTAAGTTTGTTTCAACATTTCAGCCTAAATAATCCGATTTTACATACTGACTCACTAAACTTTAATCTTTAACATCTTTTTACTTTAGGATTCTTGGAGGTTTAAAAAGTACACAACTAAACTCAGCAAGCAGCTGTTCGTGAAAGCAGACAGACTTTGTTATCAGTCTGGGGTCAAACGTGTGGGAGGACGTCAGGCTGGCCAACAACAAGATGGTTCATCAGTTCAAACATCCAATCACGCTCCAGCTTTCACTCAGACCCGACCAGTGGCTCAGAAGATATTTCGCTAACAGACAAACAGCAGAGTAACACTTGGAGTTTGTGTTGGGAATGACTCTCAGCTGCAGCCACTCCAAATCCATCAAACTGACTAATTAAAGCTACTCTTGTGTTCTTTAAGGTCAGTAGGCTGTGACGGCCATCTTGGATTTGGTTGACGCCTTCGTCCAGCTTCGTCTTTCGGTGATAATGAAACAGCACGTCCTACAAACTACGACGACACTGACCTCTGCGATGAGGACGACGATGACGCAGTCGTCCTTCTCAGCAGGACTGAGCTCGGACATCAGGGAGCTGAGCGTGTCCGTCAGGTAGGAGTGGACCTCCCGCTTCACGCTGGGAACGCCCATCACGATGGAAACTGCACAAACGTCAGAGCAACACGTGAAGAACCCACAGCAGCTGTTCCTGGAGGGGTTTCCAGTAAATACACAGAGCCCGTTAAACACACATGGAGAGAGCGGCAGCCTTGACCCACAAAATACATTCAGCTGTCCTAACTAGCTAAAAGCTAACTGAAGTCAAACCACAGGTAAAAGCTCAAAGTCGTACAGCAGTGCCTAAAAAGGTCTATAATTAGAAAGCCTTATTCAATTAAAGCTAAATAAAGTTCTGTTTTTTAAATATAAAAAGTAAAAACACCAAAAGTCAGAGGACCAATGTGAATCAGCTGAAGGTTGCTGAAATAGTTCAAAGCCAAAAAACATCCGGAAAAAAACAACAAACAAGAAAATAATTGTGTGAATGTGACTCAAACATACAGTGACACACACACACACACACACACACACACACACACAGAGTCCTTGCTCTGCCTGGACGGTGCAGTTCGGTGTTTTCTCCTCCGGGGGACGGTGGGTGACTCACAGGGCTCAGACTCGTTGCCCCACAGAAGGTTCTCTGTTCCTGGCTGGAGGTGAGGCTTCTGCAGGTGTGATTAATGACTTCCTGCCTCATTTCCCCCTGCTTTTAACGTCCTGCTGTGGGTTCTCCCCGGGGCAGTTCCACTAACGCAGCCTTTCGTGCTACACCAGCCGAACGCTGGCTGTTGGATGAGTCTAATGCATGAGGCGGTGTCAAGAAAATAAGGACAGACTCTTTAATCCAAACTGTTAGCCACTGGGCCTGAGGGCAGCTGTGAACCGCAGTATTTTTAAACCCAACACTGGGTCTTCTCCTGGCTGAATTATCCAACTAACAGAAGCAGATTAAAGGTTTTAGAGTATCGGCCAGGAGCTGCTGAAGAACTGATCAGCATCAGAGGGACCGCCTCTAGAAAAGCAGCAGGTGTGTGTGTTAACACAACGCCAAGATGGGAAGACATCAGCAATGACCTCAGAGAAATGAGCTCCATCTCAGACTCTCCAGGCCTCAGTTAGCAGGTTGACCTACTGCAGGGGTGTCCAACCCTGGTCCTGGAGGGCCACCATCCTGCATGTTCTCCTTGTTCCTCTGCTCCAACACACCTGATTCAGAGGTTAAATCACCTCCTCATGTCCTGCAGAAGCCTGTTAATCCCTCACTGATTCAGATCAGGTGTGTTGGAGCAGAGAAACAAGGAAAACCTGCAGGATGGAGGCCCTGAGGACCAGGACTGGAGACCCCTGAACTACTGAGACTAACTGAAGCATCGCTGGAAAGAAGAGTGGGCCAGAACTCCTCCACAACCATGAGAGACACACAGGAAACCACTGAGAGTTCTGCTGCTGGAGGAGGTTCTGCTGGAGGAGGTTCTGCTGCTGCTGGAGGAGGT
>NC_051438.1:30113630-30117819 GCF_001649575.2 Kryptolebias marmoratus | reverse complement strand
GGAGGAGGTTCTGCTGGAGGAGGAGGTTCTGCTGCTGGAGGAGGAGGTTCTGCTGCTGAATGAGGAGGTTCTGCTGCTGGAGGAGGTTCTGCTGGAGGAGGAGGTTCTGCTGCTGGAGGAGGAGGTTCTGCTGGGTCAGCTCTGGTTCTGTTTTTACAGCCTATATTCTCAGCTCAGCATGGTTTACGTCAGCAGTTAGCTGTAAAAATAGACCTCAGACATGGCAGATCCGGCACACAGGAAGAAGTTGGTGATTAATGTGTGACGGACTTTACCTCCGGTTCTTCCCTGTCCCAGGTGCACGGCGGGCTGCAGGCTGTCCTCTCTGTTCAGCAGGTGAGGAAGATGATGGAAGATGGAGGGAAGCTGCAGCACGTTCTTACTGCTGCTGACGTTCCACAGCTTCAGCCTCGTCTCCTCTGAGGACACAAAGAGACCAGATCAGACCAGGTAGTCCAGGTGAGACCAAAAACTGGACAGGAAGGGTCAAACAAAGGCTGGTAATCCTTCCAGTATTTAGTTTGGTTCCTCTGCGACGGCAGCCATTAACAGATTAAAATGAACCACATTAATTCCATCATTTCTTAGAACTCGAACCACACAATAATCTTTGAAGCCAGATGTTATCAACAAGCAGTCGGCATCATGGTGGGACTGACCCGAGAGGCTGCTCCAGGTCCGGTTGATGTCTCTGAGCGCCTGCTTCTCAGCGATGGCCCTCTTTATCTCCTCCAGAACCAGGTTCAGCTCTTTGGAGCGCCTCAGGTTCTCCTGCTCGGCCGAGTGGAGGCGCTCCCTCAGTGCCAGGAACTCCCTCTGATAGATGTCGACCACATCCCCTGCAGAGGACACAGACAGCCGGGTCGTTACGGGTCTCTGAACCTGGTTGGTTTTACTGCCCGATGGAAGAAAGACGAAACGAAACCTCCAACCTTTCCTGTTCAGAGAGCAGGACACCAAACTCCAGCTGCACACAGCTGTAATTATTCCTCTCCAGCCTCATTAATGGAGAACAATAGACACATCTGTTTGGCTGATAAGTGAAGTGAATTTATGAGCGTGCACACTCCTCGCTGATGAGTTTTTAATGATGCTGCTGCCCAGTTATTTATCTGCTCTGATGAAATAATCTCCTTCCTGCAGCAGTCAGTCAGTTTAACTCTTGTTTCTGCACAACGGAGCAAACTCCAGGCTTTTCTGCAGCTAAAATCACAACAATCTGCATTTTAAATCCACTTATTTAAAATGAGCTGCAGCTTTAATTTGATTCAGACAAAAACAAGAAGAAGGAAAACAGCAAGTGAGAAAGATATAAATCCTCCTGACAGGACGTCCAGCAAGTGTTTCTGAAGAAGAAAATCTTCCTTCAGTTCGAGGCTGATCTGATTTTTATCAGCCTCTAAAATGATAAAACTCTAACCTGAAGTGAACAAAAACAACAGATTATAAAACACAAACCAAATGTTGAGTCTGAGAGAGAAAAACTGTGTTAACACAACGCCAGGATGGAAAGACATCAGCAATGACCTCACAGAAGCAAATTCTGTTCTTTTAGTTTTCTGAATGATGCAACAGTTTAGTTTACCTAAGATGAATAAAATTCACAGTATCATGAAAAGATATTCATAATTTCTCTAATATGAACAAGATTTAACAAACAGAACATTTAATGTTTTATTAAAATCTGCTTATCAAAACTATGATTGAGGAGTTTTTGAAAATAAAGCTCCTCTTGTGTGAGAGCAGGATGTAAATATCAGACGTGTGTGAAGAAAGATTTACATGAAAACTACTTTATACTGATGCTGATGAAGAGGAGGAGGAGGAGCAGGAGGAGGAGGAAGAGGAGGAGCAGGAGGAGGATGAGGAGGAGAAGGAGGAGCAGTTTTAGAGAGTCCTTCATCTGAGCTGAAGGGGGGCATTTTGTACCCAGCTGGGAGGTATGAGGTACGATTGAACCGAAGCAACTGAGCCACCAACATGTAGCTTCTCACACACACACACACACACACACACACACACACACACACACACACACACACACACACACACCTGCAGGATGACTCACAGTTCATGGTTCTGTGGTTCTTCAGCGAACAGTAGAAGGTCTTGGGGTGTAAATAAGACCTGCTCTTCCTTCAGATAATCGTTAGTCTGACGTGGATCCTGCTCCGTGGTTTAAAGGGCATTTCAGCTATTTTCTGCCCGTGAGTCTGATTGTTCACACTCGTTCACTGAGACCTTCACACAGCAGCTCAGGGGTTAAAGGTGTTTCATGAACATCAGAAGACTTTAGTTTAAAGTTAGAGCAAAGTGCAGAACTTTATATCACCATCCCCCGCTGGTGTACAGGAAGTGATGTACCACTAATATTATTAATAATAATTAAAGTTCTGATTGCAGATGGAAAATTCAGACTTCTGATTCATTTCTACAAACAACATGAATCACACGGAGCTAATCTGATACATTTAGAGAAAAGAAAGTAAATCTTCCCAATAAAAGCAGAATGTTTGACAGAAAAATGTTCCTGACTTTATGATTATTAATATTTTTGTAAATCAGCTCTTCATCCAGAAGTTTTATCAGAAAAAGTGTATTTTGAGTCTTTGATGTGGTTTTCTCAGACAGAACCAGAGTTCCTGTTTGCATGGCTGAACATCAGGGGCAGATTGGTCTAACGAGCTCCCTAACGAGCTCCCTAACGAGGGGCTCCCAGCTCTCTGGCCCCCGCATCATCCTCCCTCTTCACCCCCGCCTCCAGCAGATGGTGTTTAATCAGAGAGAGATAAACGAGATCATGACAACCGTCCGCTCTGCACTTTCAGCCAAATTAACGGCTACAGGAGCTGCAGAACCAGAGCTACAGCCTGAAAACCTTCAACAGAGAGGGGACAGGTCCAGGACAGGTCCAACAGGACGTCAGGGACAGGAACCTGCTGCTCAGGAGGATGAGGTCATCAGGAAATAAATCTGCTGAGTCAGCTGGACGTGGTGTCCGCTCATGATGGGCAAGCGGACAAAGGAGAAGAAACGACACGAGAACAGTTTAATGAAGAACCCAGACTGAGTCCTGCTCCAGAACCAGAAAAACAAAAGTCCAACCTGAACCGGCTGAGAGAGAGGAACGTCCTGGTTCTCCCGTTAGAGAACCAGGACGTTCCTCTCTGAGAACTTGGGTCGTTTCACTTCTTCCTTCTATAATCTGTTAAAGTGGTCCGGATCAGCAGGTCCGGATCAGCAGGTCTGGATCAACTGGTCCGGATCAGCAGGTCTGGATCAACTGGTCCGGATCAGCAGGTCCGGTTCAGCAGGTCCTGAAGGTCGATGAAGGTGTTCTTGGACTCGGAGCGGAACATCTGTTGTTGGACCTCAGAAAATGCTGACAGCCGATTTGTTCTTATTTTCCAGAATTAAACTGAAATGCAGAAATATTTGTTGTGTTTAAATGTTAATCTTCAGTTCTGATCACTTGAACAGAACCCTGAACTGGACTCTGAGGCTTTCTGGTCGTTTGTGTTCACAGAAACTGTTGTGGTGTTTATGGAGCCGCTCCTCACAGACGTTTGTTTGTGTCTCGGTTCTCCTCAGGTTCTAGAAGACCTCAGGTCCAAAAGTAACATCTTCTGATGAAAATGAAGCCGAGCCGGAGCTGCAGGTGGATTAATAATCCATCAGCTGCAATTAAATTTAGCCCCACTGTTCCTCCGAGCAGAGCTGAACTCAGCTGCACGGTGAGGTTTGGTGCTCAGAGCAGGGACAGACTTCTGTTGCCCAAAGGCTCCTCGGCAGCTTCTCACCTGATTCCTGGAAAACAGCAGCTGGAAAACAGCTGTCTGAGAAAAGAACAAGAAGGTGACGAAGTGTGATTGATTTAATCTGCTGCTGTGGAAGAAACCAATTATCTCATCTGCACACACACACACCCACACACACACACACACACACTCCCACACACACACTGGCAGGAAGCTCTGTGAAGAGTGTGAACACACTTGGCATGTCAAGGCTGGAGCGTCAGAACAATGACATCATCCTTCTTCCAGCAGAGTGTGTGTGTGTATGTGTGTGTGTGTGTGTGTGTGTGTGTGTGTGTGAAGGAGGATTTCTGGTTCACACACAGAGACCTGCGGAGCAACAGGAAGTGCTCAGACAGCTGCAGTAACCATGGTAACGGCGGCACGGATGC
>NC_051438.1:30112033-30113489 GCF_001649575.2 Kryptolebias marmoratus | reverse complement strand
TGTGTGTGTGTGTGTGTGTGTGTGTGTGTGTGAAGGAGGATTTCTGGTTCACACACAGAGACCTGCGGAGCAACAGGAAGTGCTCAGACAGCTGCAGTAACCATGGTAACGGCGGCACGGATGCTCCTGCTTTTCTGTTTAAACCAAGTTGTTCTGGGTTTCATCATCTCCCAGCAGTTTCCTGAATATTTGTTGTTATTTTTAGTAGTTTTGTGTTTTTAACTTGATGACTTGAAAGTTGTGTAGATGTGTGTACTCAGATGTGTGTATCTTTAAGTCTTTTAATGTTTTTGTTTTCATTAATTTGTGGATTTAACTTCATTTTGTTTTTTTTTATCTTTATAGTTTTTATTGTCATTTTTTGAGTGTTTTATTGAAATGTTTACTAAAATCTGGGAGAAATCCCCCCATAGACATCAATGGTGTTTAGTTTCTCTAAACCCAGTGTGTCTCTCTGCTGGAGAGGTCAGAGGTCAGAGGTCAGAGGTCACACACCTAAACTCCCATTGACTTCCATTGGATCTGAGCTTAAAACAGGAAGTGAAGGCTCTCCTCCATAAACCCTGTAGAACCATCAACCTGAACCTGTGGGACCATCAGAACCGGGTCAAGAAGTTCTAAAACTCAGATGCTTTTTAAAATAAAGTCTCTGTGATTGTTTGTATTGTTTCAAAGAAAGCCCTTATTTCCTGTAGGGCTGATAGATGTTTAGTGTTTGTGTCTCATCAGGGCTGTTTTCCTGTTGTGTTTCCGTGTTTTGTTCGAGCAGTTTGACCCGACTCAGCTGCTGTAGGCTTCATCAGCCCTCCTCCTCCTCCTCTTGTTAAAAACATGAAGTTTCTCTGAGTGTTCGCACCTCGCCTGTGATTTTTCTCACGACTCCCACAACCCTCCTCTGCTCTTCACACTGATTTCAGCAGCACCCGCGCTCGGCGTCTTATCTGCAATCATCTGCCGGAGTGAGAAGAGCCGAACACAAACTGATAACGACGAGATGGGAGACAACATCAACACAAAGCTGCGCTCCCGTCCTCGGATCAGAGCGGAGCTGAGAGGAACATCTGAACCCGACGGAGAAACAAAAAGAGCTGCTCGCGACATCAGCGTCTGTTTTCATCTTGAATACAAAACACAGACAGATGGAGGAAACAGCTCCTAAAAGCCCCCGTTTGCTCTCAGCCAGGTGTCGGATTCTGGTTTAACATTCAAACAGCTGCCAGGAAAAGTCTTCAGAAAGTTTCATCTGCAAACTGAGGTGAAGGGCTGAGACGCTCAGGGATGGTTCTGTTCAGGAGTAGAAGCGTCTGAAGGTTCCTCTGGTTCCTCTGCAGGTGATAAAACCAGATGTTTCTGCACCGAACAGCTCAGATAACTGAAGGTAAAGTCAGGTGTCATTTAAAGCTGCAGCCTCCGACATTAATCCCAATATTTAGTTTAACAAAAACACTGAAACTCC
>NC_051438.1:30110714-30111933 GCF_001649575.2 Kryptolebias marmoratus | reverse complement strand
TAATACTAATACTACTACTGCTAACTATACTACTACTACTACTGCTAATTATACTAATACTAATACTACTACTGCTAATTATACTAATACTGCTGATTATATTAATGCTAATACTGCTAATTGTATCAATGCTAGTACTAGTACTGCTAATGATATTAATGCTAATACTAGTACTGCTAATCGTTGCTGTCTGGTCAAACCTCCATTTTTCATCATTTGGATGTTTCTGCAGAAACACACTCCCCTGGTCATCCTTCACATCTGCCTGTGGTTTGATGGAAGTCGTCACTGTTTATTTCATGGAACAGGAAGCTGTTTGATTCATTTCCTGCAGAGTTGTGTTTTTAGAGTACAACTGTTCATGTTTAGCTCAGGTTCAGCATCAGGCTGTGTTTCTGTTTCTGATCTCACAATCAGGTCGACCGTCGGGGCTTTGTTTTAGTATTCTGAGGGCATTTTATCAGTCAGGAGAGCGAACAGGAGGTTATAAATCAACCTGTGTGTGTGAGTGAGTGTGTGTTATCGCAGGCTGCAGCAGCAAAGACCGTGATGAGGATAAGGACACGCTTCACAGTCTAGAGGACATCTCACCTCATCTGTGTGTGTGTGTATTTGTGTGTGTTTGTGTGTGCTGGTGACACGTGGAGACGGTTGTCGTGGTAACAGCAGCAGCAGCAGGCCGACAGGCTGCATGCTAACAGGTGTCTCAACGTGACGTCTCAGAGTTTTGGTCAAATATCAGAAAAATAAAGACAGATTGTGAGTTTTCCTGCAGCTGGTCTGACTGAAGGTTGTGGAGGTTTGGTTCCAGCTCTGCTGTAACATCTGGAACAGATGTGAGCCGGTAAACATGCTTACATTAATATCTGTTTCAGTAAAAACCCACATAAACATAAATACACCAGGAGCTAAAGTCAGACTTTCCTGTGAAAACATTCAAAATAAAAGTCAGAAGTTTTAAACAAAGATGAGCTACACACAGAAGAAGAAGAAGAAACCTCTAATAGTGCAGCAGACTAATTACTGGAACATCTTTAGGTCTGAGTCATGTTCTTATTAACATCAGTGTCTCTGTAGACAGGTCCTTAATGTCTTCATGTCCCACTGCGATCTCAGATGGCGGCTGAAACTCGTAAACATGCGTGTCTTCGTGTGTTTGTGGGAACGATAACTAGGATGTTTCTGACCTCAGAGGGGGGTGGGGGGGTGGGGGGGGGGG
>NC_051438.1:30107945-30108652 GCF_001649575.2 Kryptolebias marmoratus | reverse complement strand
CATGTCTTGTGATTATTTGACAGGATTTTTACTTTTAAACTGTAAGTGTATTTAATTTAGTTATAATGCAAATACAATACAAATTAAACCAAGATTTAGAATAATTATCATTTTGATCAGTACATTGGTAATATCTAACTGGGCCTCGTGCCACTTTATGTTCAACAAATTGGGCCCTGAGGTCAAAAAGGTTAAGAACCCCTGACTTAAAAAACAGCAACTTTCAGAAACGAAACTGGGATTTTACAGAAGTGGTCGGTTTTTCCTGAAACACAGACGTCTTTGACGGGAATTTCTTTCCCTGTGGAAAAACTGAACAGACTTTTCTCTGTGAGTTCTGGACTCAAGCGGGAACGAGAGCCCGTTTGGGTCCAGGCTCGCCGGAAGAGAAGAATCTGAGATGTTTCTTCTTCTGAGCTGACAACAAATCTGAAACCAGATGTTTCTGTTCATCACAAACACACGGAACCAACGAACCATCTCCTTCTCCAACCGGGCCCGATCAGAACATCTGGACTGTTTGACTCCAGGAGGATAAAAAAGAATCACAGGAAGGTCCAAAATGTCCCGAACAAGAAAAACTGCAAAAAACAGAAACAACCAAACCTGAAGAACAAAGTTCTGATCCAATCACAAGTGCATCAGGATCAGAGGTTCTGGATCAGGGGTTCTGGATCAGGGGTTCTGGATCAGGGGTTCTGGATCAG
>NC_051438.1:30104489-30106624 GCF_001649575.2 Kryptolebias marmoratus | reverse complement strand
GATCAGGGGGTTCAGGATCAGAGGTTCTGGATCAGAGGTTCTGGATCAGGGGTTCTGGATCAGGGGTTCTGGATCAGAGGTTCTTGATCAGGGGGTTCAGGATCAGGGGTTCTGGATCAGGGGGTTCAGGATCAGGGGTTCTGGATCAGAGGTTCAGGATCAGGGGTTCTGGATCAGAGGTTCTGGATCAGAGGTTCTGGATGAGAACCGTATGGTGAGACGTCTGCAGTCAGAACAGCAGCTGCTTTATGTCGCAACACTGAGCCGTTTGTTCTCAGCTCAAGTATCACTTCTCTTTACACAAGGCAGGAGTGTGTGTGTGTGTGTGTGTGTGTGTGTGTGTGTGTGTGTGTGTGTGTCTGTGTGTGTGTGTGTGTGTGTGTGTGTGTGTGTGCATGTGTGTGTCTGTGTGTGTGTGTAGGTGTGTGTGTGTCTGTGTGTGTGTAGGTGTGTGTGTGTGTGTTTCCAGATGCCGCCGGCTCCCGTCTCTCCAACCCGACGTCTGAATGTTTAACAGTTTTCTGAGAGCCATCAGCAGAACCGGGTCGATGCTCCGACCGCAGCCGGAGGATCATAAATCAGCTGTTCTGGATCAGGAGTCCGGTTCTCAGGAGCAGATCGTTATTCATTTGAAATCAGAGGGAAAACCTGTTTATTCTGACCGGTTCTAAGGAGCAGGATCTTCAGTAAATAATGTGATTAGTAAAGTTTTCTCCTTCGTGTTTTATTAAATCGTTTTCAGAGGAAACGTTTCTGCCAACGAGACAAAATGAGTTAAAAAAAAATCCAAATATAACCTCATCAAACATTATCAGAACATTTTAAAGAACGTCTGGAAGAAAACAAAATGAGATCACAGATGAGAATAAACTCACAGAGAAACAGACGGAGGAATCTCTTCTTTATTCTGTTCAGTTTCTGTTTTTTCAGACCCTGAGAATAGAATCCTGAATATTTCCTGTTTAACAAGAAAAACAAAACTGTTCTCAAAACTAAAACTCCAAGATCTCCAAAAACCCAGGAGTCTTCAGAGGACAGAAAACGTTTCTGACTTTCCTTCAACTTCTAAACATCCTGACAGAACGACAGAACCAGGAGAACCTTCTTCACACCTGCTGGATCTCCTTTAGACCCAACTGGACCCTTCAGGACTCCAGGACCTTCTTCAGGACTCTGAGACCTCCTTCAGGACTCTGAGACCTCCTTCAGGACTCCAGGACCTCCTTCAGTACTCTGGGACCTCCTTCAGGACTATAAGACCAACTTCAGAACTCTAAGACCTCCTTCAGGACTCTAAGACCTCCTTCAGGACTATAAGACCTCCTTCAGGACTATAAGACCTCCTTCAGGACTCCAGGACCTCCTTCGGGGACTTCCTGACGGACTCTCCATGTGTAAGATCAAACCTTTGACCCTCCGCCTCCCCAGGGAGGAAGCTGATTGGTTTACTCAGATAAGAATCTTGTTGCCGTGGAAACAGAGGAGTGGCCTGTCTGTCAAGCGTCTGTTCCCACGGTAACAATGCCCCCCCTTGCTGGATGGAAAGTTTCCTTTCAGCGATGGGAACAGTGGGTCTGAGCTGAGGTTTATAGTGTGACCTTTCACCTCGGACCCTGACGTAGAACCCAGGGGGGCTCTGCTGGATCGGCTCAGAACCTGAACTCATTTCCAACGAGGCCAAGCAGGACTCCGAGTCCAGACCAGAGTCCAGATCAACCCTGAAACCAGCAGGACCCAAAAGGAGGTCAAACAGAGAGCTGACCCGGTCCCGCCTGTCAGGACCGGTTCGGTCCAAACAACCTGATCTGAGACCAGCAGCCGACCCGGTTTGATGAGGGAGTTCTTGGTTTCCTGACTTCCAGCTCAGAAACGTTTATTTCTGAGGCTGGCAGGAAACTCAGCAGCTAAAAGAGCAGAAACAGCCGAAGGACAGAGGTGTGAAGCTGATATATGAGCTGAAGTTCGGCTCGTCGTAAGAAGAATGCTGCTTCCAACAGGAGCAGAGAATCTGATGAATTAAGACGTCTGTCTGACAGCTTTAATGAGCCGGACACAGGACACCGTACGCACACACACAGACACACACACACACACACACACACACACACACACACACACAGACAAACACACACACA
>NC_051438.1:30102552-30103896 GCF_001649575.2 Kryptolebias marmoratus | reverse complement strand
ACACACACAGACACACACACAGACACACACACACACAGACACACACAGACACACACACACACACACACACAGACACACAGACACACACACACACACACACACAGACACACACAGACACACACACAGACACACACACACACACACAGACACACACAAACACACACAGACACACACACAGACACACACACAGACACACACAGACACACACACAGACACACACACACACACACGCTGGGCCTCCGTCGGTCTGGAGGTGGAGGTGAGCGGAGTCAGGTAGCAGCTCCTGAATGAAGGGGTGGAGGAGGGAAAGGCTGGACCGGCCTCCGACACAAAGACAGCTTTTAGAGACACATCTGGAGGGGGACGGGGGGACGGGGACCAGCCAATCAGCTGCAGGACTACTTCGTCCTCCTCGTCCTCCTCAGAGGACAGAGACACGCTCAGGTTTCTCTGCGTCACGCTGACCTTTGACCCTCTGATTTCACTGCTGGTTTACCTGTTTCAGGCTGCTCCTCCGGCTGACAGGTGTTTTACATGATCACCCGCCTGTCATGGAGTCATTCATCAGACCCGTCCAGAACCTGCTGCTGGATCGGGTCAGACGGTACCGAGAAAACCATCCCAGGTTTAAACAGCTAATCTAATGAAAGGGAATCACACCCTCCTCCTCCGGACGCTCACATCACTCATTTACTGTAAACGAGCACTCAGCGCGCACACACAGACACACACACACACACACACTCACACACACAGAGACACACAGACACACACACACACACACGCAGGGTTTGTGGTGGACAGATGGCTCGCTGTGTGAGAGGAAGCTGATCTGAGCCTCACCTCCTCCTCCTCCTCCTTCATCTCCATCTCTTCATGTTTACACAGATTTTCTGCTCGTCTGTCTTTCTGCACATTTATTCTCCTCGTTTATTAAAGCAGAAAAAATAAATGAATATAAGATTCTGTTCTCATGTTTTCAAGCAGTGACGAGTCAACCCTAAAAATGATCTGTGCAAGTTTGGATTTGCAGTTTGATGAGTTAAGGTTTATTTTTTAAATCAGGAGGATTTCATGTTTGACCTCCGGATCAAATGGACCCGAAGTTACAGAAGCTTCTCTTCTTCTTCCCTTTAAAACCTGTTAAAGATCTAAAACCTCAGTTTAGTCATTAACGACCAACTTCCTGTTTAAACTCTGAGCTTAGAGCTCCAAACAGGACCGGGTTTAGAGCTCCAACAGGACCAGGTTTAGAGCTCCAAACAGGACCGGGTTTAGAGCTCCAACAGGACCGGGTTTAGAGCTCCAACATGACCAGGTTTAGAGCTCCTAACAGGACCAGGT
>NC_051438.1:30100036-30101416 GCF_001649575.2 Kryptolebias marmoratus | reverse complement strand
GGTTTAGAGCTCCAACAGGACCAGGTTTAGAGCTCCAACAGGACCAGGTGTAGAGCTCCAACAGGACCAGGTTTAGAGCTCCAACAGGACCAGGTTTAGAGCTCCAACAGGACCGGGTTTAGAGCTCCAACAGGACCGGGTTTAGTTGAACCTTTTGAAACATTAAAGTCCGATCGGATCAGTGGTGAAAGGGTTAACCAGCTCCCAGGTTCTGAGTGTCCTTAAAATCAAGACAGAACATGAGGTCAAAGTTCTTGTCCAAAAATATAAAAATCATGCTCAGACACACACCCACACACACACACACCCGCACACACACACACACACACACACACCCGCACACACACACACACACACACACACACACACTGGGTCACATGCTGACGGCACCGGGTCACATGTTCTGATAAAACACCCTGAGGTTACACAACACATCCCAGAGAGAACACTGTTCCTGCTTTCACTGAAGAAGGTCCAACTCCACCAGAACCACACAGCAAAAACACAGACTGGTGCAGTTAAACACCAGAATCACAGACAGAACCGTGCAAAAGTCCTGATGCAACCCTCAGCTCTCTGCAAGTGTTCCCATCAACAACGACGGGATTCGGTTGGAGCGAGAGGTAAACCCAGCCCCCTTTGGAGCCAGAACCCCTGGTCCAGAACCCCTGGTCCAGAACTCCTGGTCCAGAACCCCTGGTCCGGAACTCCTGGTCCAGAACCTCTGGTCCAGAACTCCTGGTCCAGAACCCCAGGTCCAGAACTCCTGGTCCAGAACCCCTGGTCCAGAACCCCAGGTACAGAACCCCTGGTCCAGAACTCCGGGTCCAGAACCCCTGGTCCAGAATCCCTGGTCCAGAACTCCTGGTCCAGAAGGATTCTCAGCTACTACCACAACAAATTCAGCTCAATATCTGTAAAACTGACTGAGGTATAGACATGCCTGTGTTTGCTGAAGTCAATTAGATGTGGCGGCCATCTTGATTCAGGCTGCCTCAAAAGGCACTTTTATAAAGTTTCATTAAAAGCCGTTCTCTGGTTCAGGAGATATTTTGCTAACAGGCTGACATCCTGATCAAAGAGCAGCGAGGACGTGAGCTGGTTTCATCCTGAATGAAACGAGACCTGCAGGAGTCATCAAATATTCAGCAGCTTCTTGGAGGAGAAACAAACATCACAGGTTAGAATCTGCTTAACTAGTTCTAACCAGGTCTGTTCATCATGGGTTATAATCTGCTTAACTAGTTCTAACCAGGTCTGTTCATCACAGGTTAGAATCTGTTTAATGTGTTACACAGGTATAAACAGGTGTGAACAGGTATAAACAGGTGTGAACAGGTATAAACAGGTGTGAACAGGTATAAACAGGTGTAAACAGGT
>NC_051438.1:30090770-30098870 GCF_001649575.2 Kryptolebias marmoratus | reverse complement strand
GTATAAACAGGTATAAACAGGTGTGAACAGGTGTTAACAGGTATAAACAGGTGTGAACAGGTATAAACAGGTGTGAACAGGTATAAACAGGTATAAACAGGTGTGAACAGGTATAAACAGGTGTGAACAGGTATAAACAGGTATAAACAGGTGTGAACAGGTGTTAACAGGTATAAACAGGTGTGAACACATATAAACAGGTATAAACAGGTGTAAACAGGTGTGAACATGTGTAAACAGGTATAAACAGGTGTGAACAGATATTAACAGGTATAAACAGGTGTAAACAGGTGTGAACAGGTGTGAACAGGTGTGAACATGTGTAAACAGGTATAAACAGGTGTGAACAGATATAAACAGGTATAAACAGGTATAAACAGGTGTGAACAGGTGTGAACAGATATAAACAGGTATAAACAGGTGTGAACAGGTGTAAATGGTCACGACCACCTTCAGTCTGAACCTGTTTCACCTGAGAACTTGTCCACTGTAAGATAAAAAGTGTTTTTATTTAGGAACAGATCTGTGTTGTCTTTTTAAAACCAGGAACAAAGAGTGATCCTGATCCGTGTTCTTAGTTTCTAATCTGGGCCGACAGGTGGGACTCTGAACCCACCTGACAGGTTGACCTTTAACCTTTCCTGTGAATGATTGGCGCTTCCTTCAGTCCTGGATTCTACAGACTTTAGATGTGAAATGTTTGCTTCATGTTCGGGTCAGCAGGTGGAAACTGGGTCTAAAGTTCTGAGCTGAAACCGGAGCAGCAGAACCCTGCAGGACGATCTCCTGACACAGAACCTGGTTCTGCTTCAGAACCATCTCAGAACCATCTCAGATCATCTCAGATCATCTCAGAACCATCTCAGAACCAATCAGAACCAATCAGAAAACTTTCTGCTGCAGATCTCTGAGCTTTTCTGTCCGTTTCTGTAAAATAAAAGCATCAACATCACAACGTCTCTGACTCAGATGTCCAACATTAGAAGGAAAAATAAATTAATTAACAGCAGTTTGTTTATTTATTCCGTCCAACTTTAAATAAAACATCAAAATGATGAATCTATGCAGAGAATTTAAATGTTTTATTCTGATCCTAATTTATGTTTCTGTATCTAAAATTAATTTAACCTAGATTTTTCTACTTTTTCTAATTTTATTTGCTGATGGGAAATAAAGGAGGAACACACACACACACACACACAGCCGTTAACAGTTATCGACACGTCGAGCTGCAGCTTCTGTAACACGGATCACAACGTTAATCTGGAGTTCATGTTTCACACACACACAGTCACACACACTCACACCCCATCCCACACACACACACACACACACACACACTTACTATCACATTCACTGTCTCCCTCTCACACACACTCAGAGACTCTCAGTTTCCATCTTATTGGCCAAAATGTCAAAGATCTTGTTTCCAACCTGAACCCAGGAGATAAAAGGAGGAGAAACGAAAAGACGAAGAGGAGACGAAGAGGAGACGAAGAGGAGACGAAGAAGAGATGAAGAGGAGATGAAGAGGAGATGAAGAGGAGACGAAGAGGAGACGAAGAGGAGATGAAGAGGAGACAAAGAGGAGACGAAGAGGAGCTGAAAGACGAGATGAAGAGGAATCTGATGAATCCGAGGAAAACGAACAGACGAAGAGTCAATGAACTTAGAAAGACGAGAGAAACAAAAATCTGAACATCAGGGATTATGTCCTCTGAAACTGATAAAAAGATGAAAACAGGAAACAGACAGATATCAGGAAACCTGTCCTCGTCTGCTGGGTCCACACAGAACCCGTCCAGACCTGAGGACGGTTTTAGGATCCAACTCGTCTCTAAATGTCTCAGTTTGTCAGACAAACCTGAGCCTGAGGCTCAGATTTCAGAAGCTTCTGATTCTTCATGAAACTCCAACAATATGGACCTCAGACGGTCCGGTCCGGTCCAACACACTCCCAATACAAGCCGAAACATGGACTCATCTGTCCCCAGAACTCGTGCCCTCTGCCTGTCTGAGACCAGCTGACGTCCACTGAACTTGTCTTTGTTTCTCTGCAGAGCTCAGAAGTGTCTCCAGAAACAGCTTCATCTTTCTGTGGACGGTTTTCTGAGGTCCCTGGAGTCCATGTGGACATGAGGACAGAGGGACATGAAGACAGAGGGACATAAGGACAGAGGGACATTAGGACAGAGGGACATGAAGACAGAGGGACATGAGGACAGAGGGACATTAGGACAGAAGGACATGAAGACAGAGGGACATGATGGTCTTTGAACGACTCGTTGTTCTCTGGTTTCACTTCTTCTCACCGACTGAAGACTCGGAGAGTTTGACCCAAAGCTTCGAGCCGACTAAACCTTTGATGGATCCTCCTCTGACCTCTGACCCCTGACCTCTGACCTCATCAATGTGCTGAACGACCTTACAGAATGCACAACACTGTAAAGTTTTCTTTCTTTCCCTCTTTAATCAGTTAAAGTCTATTAAATGTCACATTTCTTTACATGTTTTAAAAGTTGTTCTGAGATAAAAATCATTTTTTATTTTATATTTGATTTAAATCAGTTTGTGAATGAAGCAAAATTAATGAGCAGAAGGTGTGGATCAGAAAACAAAACCAGGCAAGTTTATCAGAGCTGAGCGGTGAGTGTGGAGGGGTGTGTGTGTGTGTGAGTGTGTGAGTGTGAGGAGGGGTGTGTGTGTGTGTGTGTGTGTGTGTGTGAGTGAGGGTGTGTGACAGCAGGACAAGGCCGAGCATGTTCACTTCCAGGCTGAAAGAGGCCGATGCGTCATCTGATCGCTATGAGCCGTCTGTTGTGTTGTTTCTGTTCAGCGAATCACTCTGCATGTGTGTGAGACCACACACACACACACACACACACACACACACACCCTCACACACACAGCTGCAGCACATCCAAAAC
This sequence comes from Kryptolebias marmoratus, assembly GCF_001649575.2. Classification (NCBI taxonomy): domain Eukaryota; kingdom Metazoa; phylum Chordata; class Actinopteri; order Cyprinodontiformes; family Rivulidae; genus Kryptolebias; species Kryptolebias marmoratus. Next base: position 30,095,943 of record NC_051438.1, on the reverse strand, counting down.
AAAAGTCTGTGGAGGTTTGAGACATTCAAACTGTGTTTAGTGTTTTCTCGTGTTTCTCCATCAGCACCGACTGAAAGCCTGCAGGCTGACAGCAGCTGGACCCTGAAGAGAAGGAATGCCTATCGCCCGCCGAGTCTCAGACTAGTCTGCAGCCGTCCCACTCAGAGATAACTCTCAGCTACTACCACACACAGTTTGAGCTCAGTTTCTGTAAAACTGACTCAGTTACAGCTTCCAGTAGAATCAGTTGGCTCCAGCTGAAGCCAGGATCAACGTGGAGGAAACTCGTTCAGATTTAACACGTCAGGTTCAGCTGCTTCTGTTTTGTAGCTGATGATGATCTGCACTTGTTATAATCACATGACCAGCAGTGGCGGTCATGTTGGCTACAGCTGAACTCTAAACAGGATTTCTTCCTGTGATTTTTATTTGGATTTCTCTGCATCTCATGCAGTCCTCATTTAATTACACAACATTTGTGTGTGTGAAATTTGTCAGAGCATATTCCCCCCATGACCTTAACCAATCAGAGAGCAGGATTAAAGTGTTTCTGACCTTTGACCTTCCAGCTCTTAACATACCAACACTGCTGCCATCTCAGAGGAACGCATAAATCAAATGCACCTCCTTTCCACAGCGCCGCTCACTGAAATAATTTATCCTGAGTGCTCCACACACACACACACACACACACACACACACCCTCCCGTCACACTCCATCCTTTCTGGACGAAGGCGAGTTTCTGCTGCAGAGCTAAGATTGATTCACACAGAAATGGCAGCTCACCAGCATTACCGTGTGCATGATTGTGCATGTGTGTGTGCATGAGTGTGCACGTGTGTGCGCATGTGTGTGTGTGTGTATCACATTAGTAATGGGATGAGTCAGCCTTGTGATTTTTTCTGAACTTTTGCTCTAATCTGACATTTTAACATCAAAACAAACAGAAAATCAGCAGCTTTCAGAGTCCTGAAGGGACTCTGCAGGACTCTGTAGGACTCTGCAGGACTCTGCAGGACTCTGCAGGACTCTGCAGGACTCTACAGGACTCTACAGGACTCTGTAGGACTCTGCAGGACTCTGCAGGATTCTGTAGGACTCTACAGGACTCTGTAGGACTCTGCAGGACTCTGCAGGACTCTGTAGGACTCTGTAGGACTCTGTAGGACTCTGTAGGACTCTGCAGGACTCTATCTGAGCTCAGACAGGAAGTGAAGCTCTTCTAACTTGTCGTCTCTGGTCAGTTCCATTCAGGAGGAGCTCAGAAACAGGAAGAGGTTTGAACCTGTAGCTCAAAGAAACTCTTCAAAATAAGAGTTTCTCTCTGTCACAGCTTAGAGGTCCTGAGTTCCTGTGGAGGCTTAGAGAAGAAAGCTTAGATTAGTTTTATTGATAATTATTTTGTGATTAATCTGATAATTGAAGTGGAGACTCCCTGAAACCCGGGAACTGTTTTCAGGACGGACCGGTTTCCATCTTTGTGCTTCACCTGCAGTTCGGTTGAGTTTTAAAGTTCCATCTAGGTGAGATTTAAAAATCTCTCAGATTTTAATGTTTTTAACAACAAATTAAAAGCCCGACGTGCCGAACGTTCAGACTGAGCTGAAAGGAAAGAAACATGTTTGATCTTTTGATTCGTTTTGTTCCAAGAAGCAGCAGGAAACTCTGCAGGACCAAGCTTCAGATCCACAGAAAGCTGAAGCTGATGTGCAGGAACCGGATCAGACGGGTCTGAACGTGCCCGACCCAAAGGTTTGCATCGCAGTTAACCCCCTCCCTCTCACACAGCAAAACCTGAACCAGCCTGATCCGGTCAGAACTCGCGGTTTCATTTCCTCTCTGAGTTTCCTGAATGAGTCGAAGAATCATCGTTGATTCAGATCTCCCAAATCAAACCAAATTTTAACCCAACGCTTTGTTCCCATGTCTGACTGGAAGGCCGGGTTGCTGAGACCACTTCCTGTTCCTCTGAATCCTCCGACTGAACCAGACTCTTATTCTGAAGGGTATCTGAGCTTTATTGTGAAACTCCAGGCTCAGTCTCTTCCTGAACATCAAAGCTCTGATTAGAGACATGGGGGCGGCCATGATGGAAACACAGGAGGAAGAAAAGCATGCTGGTTGTCATGGTGATTCCCAGGGAGGGGCAGCACTTCACGCAGAAACACAGAGTAAAAAGTAAGCCTCAGACCAACAGTCTCTGAGTGAAAACTATCAGTCGGATCAGAACTTCTTGACCCGTGAGCAGCAGAAGGTTCGGATGGTTCTACAGGGTTTATGGAGGAGATATGAAGGGTTAAAAAGAGCCGTCACTTCCTGTTTGAAGCTCAGAGCCAATGGAAGTCAATGAGAGTTTGGGTGTGTGACCTCTGACCTCTCCAGCAGAGACACACTGGGTGGAAGAGGACAGACTGTGTTACATCATCCGACTCGAAGTCAAACAACAGGACTGGATTTTACCGCTTGCTGAAACCTAAACACCAGTGATGTCTATGGGGACAGTGAATCTTATCTCCGTGGGACGATGCTCTGGTATAAAAGTCAAACCTGAGAGTTTCTGACTCAGACACAGGTTTTAATGTTCTTTTTGTTTGGCTTTTTAAGCTTTAGGAGGAGTAATACACTGAAAAATACTAAACGTGCTTCAATTAATTAGACTTTTGTTAGACCTGAAGTAAGAGAGACTTGTTTAAAAGTGATGGGTTCATAGTGATTCATGTTTTCCTTTTAAAACTAGGAAACTAAATGTTTTTATTGAACTTTTCATCTGACAGGAAGAGGATTTCTGAGAAAAACAGAAGTTATAAAAGACTAAAAAGGAAAGAGGCAACGAATGTACTACAGTAAATAAAAAATAACACAGAACACCTGAACGCACCGTTTCTGCAGTAAAACAGGTTGATTTAAGTTTGCAGGCAGCTGATGTCCTCTGCCATCCATCCAGGAAACAATGGAGCTGATAGATGATTATCAGCAGCCGAAGGGTCAGTTTACAGCCGAACTTTCTCTCTGTCGGCTGAAAAACTGCTGCAAGTTGATTTATTTGAAAGCAGCAAAGAAAGTTTTTCACTTTCCTTTAATTTGCATCGAGATTCAAACCTGTTCCAGCCTCTGACAGTTTGAACTTAGTTCCCAGCAAACAGCTGCACAAACCACACACACACACGTTGGTCATCTGCTGCACAACAGCTGCACCCCTCCCCCCACCTGCTGCGAGAACAAACAGAACCCAGAGATCGTTTCTCCAAGAAAGGTTCTGTCACAGAAGTTCCTCCTCCCAAACCAGAGAGACTGGATTTATTTACCAACACCGACGTCCTGCAGCTTCATCCAGGAGCTGCTGATGAAGCTTCATCCAGGAGCTGCTGATGAAGCTTCATCCAGGAGCTGCTGATGAAGCTTCATCCAGGAGCTGCTGATGAAGCTTCATCCAGGAGCTGCTGATGAAGCTTCATCCAGGAGCTGCTGATGAAGCTTCATCCAGGAGCTGCTGATGAAGCTTCATCCAGGAGCTGCTGATGAAGCTTCATCCAGGAGCTGCTGATGAAGCTTCATCCAGGAGCTGCTGATGAAGCTTCATCCAGGAGCTGCTGATGAAGCTTCATCCAGGAGCTGCTGATGAAGCTTCATCCAGGAGCTGCTGATGAAGCTTCATCCAGGAGCTGCTGATGAAGCTTCATCCAGGAGCTGCTGATGAAGCTTCATCCAGGAGCTGCTGATGAAGCTTCATCCAGGAGCTGCTGATGAAGCTTCATCCAGGAGCTGCTGATGAAGCTTCATCCAGGAGCTGCTGATGAAGCTTCATCCAGGAGCTGCTGATGAAGCTTCATCCAGGAGCTGCTGATGAAGCTTCAGCCAGGAGCTGCTGATGAAGCTTCAGCCAGGAGCTGCTGATGAAGCTTCAGCCAGGAGCTGCTGATGAAGCTTCAGCCAGGAGCTGCTGATGAAGCTGCTGATGAAGCTTCAGTGGGACCACCTCAGAACTCTAAGGCAGAAAGACAACAGCAATCACCCTAAGGTGGATTCTCACCGGCCTGCAGACTACAGCACCTGGGATTGTGACCCGGAAAGTCCAGAACCTCAACCTGGACCGCTGTGGTGGGACCTTCAGAGCGTTCATGTTTCTGTCAGGGTTCACCTGAACGCCTCATGATGCATCTCAAACACAACCAACCTTCAGGAAGTGAGTTCATCTCTAATTAAACCTAAATCAACTCCATCAAACAGGAAACCAGACACTGTTCCACCAGTTCTGGTCCTGGTCCTGGTCCTGATCCTGATCCTGATCCTGATCCTGATCCTGATCCTGATTCTGATTCTGATCCTGGTCCTGATCCTGATCCTGATCCAACCTTCACCCTGAACTTTCCCCCGGCCTGCCATGACCTCACCTTCATCACCTTCATCACCTCACAGCTTCAACACCATAAAACCCAAAACTTCACGTTCCTGCAGCTAAAACCACCAAACTTCTCTTCATCTGTGTCCCTGCAGGGTTTACTCTGGAGCTAAATATAAAACCAGCCCCTCCACACACACACACTCACACCCTCTCTCTCTCACACACACACACACACACACACACACACACACACACACACACACTCACACACACACACACACTCACACACACACCTTCAGCAGGCAGGTCCTGCAGCCCAAACCAACCATCCTCCTGCTCACCTTCACAGGAACATTTATCAGACAGAAGCAGGAAGAAGAATCTGACTCTTCATCATCATCATCCTCTCTGTAAACCCTGTCCCTCATCTTCATCTTCATCAGAAGCCTGCGGTGCATCATCTTCATCCCCTGTAAGCCCTCCTCCTCCTCCTCACACAGCCGGAGGAGCGTGAGGCACCACAAACCAAGCGCTCCTTTTACCTCCAGCCTCTGAAGCCTGCAGCCGAACATCATCATCATCATCATCATCATCATCATCGTCAGGGTTCTATCTGTAAACATCCAGAGCCCAGCAGAACCTGCCGAACCTCCTGCAGAGACCACCCCCCCACAGAACCTGAGACCTGCGCGGACCGGGTCTTACCTCTGGAGCTGCTGAAGGCGGTGTACCAGGACAGGGAGACCAGCCCGCTCAGCCCGAACAACAAGACCGTCAGGAAGGAGACATTTCGGAACCTCATGTCCGGAGCCCCGGGAGCATGTCCGCAC
>NC_051438.1:30086598-30088506 GCF_001649575.2 Kryptolebias marmoratus | reverse complement strand
CTGCAGCCGAGGGCCTCTGCAGCCGAGGCCTCTGCAGCCGAGACACGCTGCAGCCGAGGGCCTCTGCAGCCGAGACACGGTGCAGCCGAGGGCCTCTGCAGCCGAGGGCCTCTGCAGCCGAGACACGCTGCAGCCGAGAGACGCTGCAGCCAAGGGACACTGCCGTTGTGGGTCAATTTTAATCTGACCTTCTGATGAGCTAATGGCTGGTCTGAGCGGGACCAGGACCGGTGGATCCACTGAAAACACCTCCAGCCTCCAAAGTTTACACCAACATCAGTTTCACATTACATGGTTTTTATCAGGGGTGCAACGGGACACCCATGTCACGGGACGAGTCAGGACAGGACGGGTCAGGACAGGACAGGACAGGACAGGACAGGACAGGACAGGATGGGTCCATGAGAAGTAGAGAAGATAATATTTTAACAATCTTGTTTTTAAAAAAGCTTTTTGCTTTTTGTCCGGTCTGATTTTTCCTGAGTCCTCTCAGCTTTAGAACGGTTCTTTGCATGACCTTTGACCTTCCCAGTAAACCCGTGTGACCTCTGAACTTTGGGGGCAAACTCGTTTTAATCGGGAGCCAGGACTAAAAACGTGATTGAATAAATTTTTCCACGTTTTGCAGATTTATTCTGTGAAACTATTCAGACAGAAAAAATCTCAAAATGCTGCATTTATCCATCAGAACCAACAGTTTAGTTAATTTGTTTCAGATTAGTAAATCACTGCATTTGAAGCCAGTCTGTGTGTTTTGGGTCAGGATGTGAGGTTTTAGCGCCACCTGTTGGTCAGAGTCTGTCTTCACTGAACTGTACCTTCAGTAGATCAGACACCAAGGTCTCCTCAGCTTAAATCAGAAGATAAGATTTGTTGTCTGTTTACGTCTTGTGTTGCTGATCAAATCCCTCTAATATCTAACTCTTTATTTTTTATTATTTTTTACTGATTTTACTGTTTTTATCAGCTGAAGGGAATTTTATTCTGTTCCAACAGAAGATTGTTTGTTCTGTCTATAAAGAAGAAAAACTTTCAGCTCAGACAGAAATTATTAAATGTTATTTATTTAATTTTAACCAGAATTATTAAGAGAAACTGGGTTTAGAGCTCCAAACAGGACCAGTTTAGAGCTCCAAATGGGATGATGTATGAATTTAATCAAACCTGACAAACAGCAGGTTATTAATCCTGGTTCTTCAGTGTTTCTGAACTTTTTACCCATCAGTAAATAATAATAATAATAATAATAATAATAATAATGGGTTATCAGTGTTGGACTGACATCTAGCGGTCACAGACAGGAAGTGCACTTTAGTCAAGTAAACGCCACGCGATGACGTCATTCCCGTTGCAGTTTGATTTTCTGTCCAATTTAAAAATGTCAGAAGACAAGAAGCTGTCTTCAGTGTCTAAAATCACCATACATTTGTGTATAAATACTACAACAAACATAAAGCATTCAGTTTCAGTTTTATTTATTTGGAGACTTTTTAAAAAACATCCATCAGTTTGATCCGAGCAGCTCCTGGACACAGAACCAGATGGGTCCATGTGGACTAATCTGGAGACAGAACCAGATGGGTCCATGTGGACCAAACAGCAGGATGTCTGTTGGCCTCCTGATGACATGTTTCGGTTACCAGACTCTGGTGCAGAGCAATTACAAACAACACAATAAAAGGAAAGTGAAGTTTATTTTCTGGCAGCGGCTGGAACAGACAGGGGAGTGGACGGCAACGGGCAGGAGGTAGAGACCAGTGGGGAATTCGCTCTGGTGGAAAAAGGTGAGTTACTGATACGTCGTCTGAATGGAGAATCAATGTGCAAAGGAGGAGAGGCTGATCTTACTTCAGGTGGAGAGGAGGTGATCCTGGGGGGGAGGAAGAGGAATATCCACTGAGGCTTAGG
>NC_051438.1:30082059-30086294 GCF_001649575.2 Kryptolebias marmoratus | reverse complement strand
AGAGGGTCGGCTCGAGCCAGGAACAGGAACTCACACCGGATACGTAGAACCATCTGGCATCAGTCACCAGAATCCAGCTCCTATTTAACCGCTCCTCCTGATATGGTGATGAGCTGCAGCTGGCTACGCCTGTCTGACACACCCTGCAGGAGAGAAGGTAGGAGACACACACACACTCACCGCCCTCAGCTCAGTGGATATGACACCTGAAGGAACACAGAACTGACCCCAGAGGGTTTTTAAAGAAAACTGCTGGACCTGCAAACTGTAAATAAAGTTTCATCAGGTTAAACTGCAGTAACTCACTGACAAAACAAATCCAGCTCTCTTAATTAAAAGATGAGTCTGAGGAATGAAGAACAAACCTGGAGGATCCGCTTGGAGTTTTAGGTGTTTGTAGTCATATAAAACATCCCTTTAAGTCTAATAAAGAGTTTATGTGACCAACAGGCTGTTACAAGATGGAACCAGATGGAGACAAACACCTCGGGGATTAGCTTTTAGCTACTGTGATGCTAATTTTAGCTGTTTTCTAACGACTCTTCCTCACATTTCAGCTGCTGAGACACCTGAGTTTCAGGTACAGAAAGTCTGATCTAAAACTGAAGTCTGAAAAGAAGAGTTCAGTAGATGTTGATCAGCTGTCTTCATGGACGTCTGAAGGACATCTGTCTTAAAAACAGCTGAAACTAAGCTGTCTTTAAGGTGTCTGTGAGTCTAAATGTGTCTGAAGGCTGAAGGTCGGCCTTTTAGCTGCTAGTCTTATCAGTGTTTAATGGAAACTATTAAACTTTCCCTTTCAGAGCAGAAACAGATCATCTGTAGATGTCTACCAGGTGTCCATAATGTCTCTAAAGGACAGCTGATTAAAACTTAGACACCTACCAAACTTTCTCTTGTAGACCAGATGTGTTTCATTATGGGACAGTTTTCTAAATGAGTCCAGATGTTCCTCAGATTCCAGACTGATGCAAACAGATGTTCTCACCTTGTTCCCTTAACAGATTTAAGGTGGTATGAAGAGGAAACTGATGAAGGGGTTCTGAAGGAAAAGGTTTTCATTAGAACATGTAAAACGGAGGAAGAACCGAAAAGATGACGGACCCAGCAGCAGGAGGACGTGTTGGGTCAGAACCACAGTGATGAAGAGGAACGAAGGGAGGAAGGAGAGGAGGAGGAGGAGGAGGAGGAGGAGGAGGAGGAGGAGGAGGAGGAGGAGGAAAAAATCACAGACGCGGAAGAAGAATCAGACTGTGGACCGGAGAAGAAGAAGCCCAGAATGAGCGGCGGACTGCAGCCCCTCCAGGCGGCCGGAACACTTGTTGATTAACCTCCGGCTCCGGCGGCCCCTCCGGCGGCTGCTCGGCCTCTGCCCGCCCGCTGCCCGCCCGCTGCCCGCCCGCCTTCGCGGGTCTTTCTCCGGGTTCGGGCCCCGCTGGTTCGCCGCAGACAGCCTCGGTATGCGGGTCTGTTGGATCGATATGTCATCTTTTATTCATCCAGCCTCCTGAGCGCGGGCTCCGGGGCTCTCCTCCGCGCGGCGCCGCTGGGTGGCACCGCTGTCTCCGGGCGGAGGGACTCGGCTGTTCGGGGTGGGGGGGAGGCGAACACGGCTCCGAAAAGCCTCTCGGATCCAGTGGTTCCGTCCGGGTTTGTTTGCTGAAAGTGGGATTATCAGTCCAGGAGTTTGATGATTAGCTGTCCGGTTCGGCGGGGTCCTCCAGGAAGCGCACCGACCTCGGCGCCCTCTCCGCCGGGCAGCACCGCTGGCTCCAGCCGGTGAAATGAGCCTCCATCAGGGAACAGCAGCGTCACATTGAACACAACACCGACCCACTTTGTGTCTCACCGTCGGAACCGAACCGCGGGTTCTGCTTTGTGTTTTTTGAAGCTGGATATTTAGCTTTCGGAGGACGGGGAAACTTCAGGACTCACGCCGAGCACAGCGCCCCTTCGCCGGGCTGCGCCGCTGTGTTCGGCCCGGCGGGATTCCTCTCGGTTCGGGGGAACTATTCACTAGGAATCCGGGCTTCTCCGCCGGATTGGACCCCGTGTGGTTCCGTGTTTTTGGGGGGGCTTGTGGAGGGACATGGCTGAGTCGGGCCGGCCCGGTTCGGCGGACCCTGCCGCCGCGAACGGTCGGGCAGCGAGCCCGATGGCCGTGAAGAAGTCTCCGGGTCCCCGGTCCCGGTACCAGAGCTCCGGGCCGGGTCACTGCTTCAAGCGGGTCACCCTGACCAAACCCACCTTCTGCCACGGCTGCAGCGACTTCATCTGGGGGCTCCTCGGCTTCCTGTGTGAGGGTAAGAACCGGAACAGAACCGCGCGCACAGAACCTCACTGAGACCCAAACAGAACCACACACACAGACCCAAACAGAACCTAACTGAGACCCAAACAGAACCACACTGAGACCCAAACAGAACCACACACACAGACCCAAACAGAACCACACTGAGACACAAACAGAACCACACTGAGACACAAACAGAACCACACACACAGACCCAAACAGAACCTAACTGAGACCCAAACAGAACCACACTGAGACCCAAACAGAACCACACTGAGACCCAAACAGAACCACACACACAGACCCAAACAGAACCACACTGAGACACAAACAGAACCACACTGAGACACAAACAGAACCACACACACAGACCCAAACAGAACCTCACTGAGACCCAAACAGAACCACACACACAGACCCAAACAGAACCTCACCGAGACCCAAACAGAACCACACACACAGACCCACACTGAGACCCAAACAGAACTGCACTCACATAACCACACATACAGAACCACACACACAGACCCNACACACACACACACACACACACACACACACACACACACACACACACACACCCTCTCCAGTCTGCCCAGTAACACTCGGTGTGTTTTTCCAGGAGGTGTAAACTGTCTGCTCTTCGTTCTGAGCTGCAGTCAAGTCGTGATGTACTTCCTCTGGTTGGCATGGCAACAGGAGACTGGCAGGGATGCTGTGTTTTGGATGAAAGTGTGTGTGGGTGTGTGTGTGTGTGTGTGTGTGTGTGTGTGTCGTCCTCAAAGCCACCGGTTGGCCTGTGAAGCAGCAGAACCGACCGGATGCCGCTCCGGCTCGGATTACATCACGTTCCTTCCCTCAGATTAATGCAGAACTGTGATGTCACGCCGCCGTGATGCAATCACCTCGCTCCTCAGGCTGCAGCGCTCTGAACCAATCAGATCTGAGCACCACAAGGTGGCTTCCACCAACTGAACAAACTAAACTTTCACCTGAAACTTCTTCCAGAAGTTCTCTGTTTGATCATGTTGTGATGTTTTAGAAAAACTTTTACAATATTTGATGAAACTGTTCCGTTTTTGAATTTGAGAAATTATTGTTTAAATTAAACGGAACCGCCTGAGAGTCAGATCCTCGGGCCGAGTCAGGCCGCTGCTCCTCCTCATCGAAAGGAGTCAGCTGAGGAGGGTCAGACATCTGATTAGAACACCTCCCTCTGGAGGAGAACCCGGGTCAGAACTAGAACTCTCTGCTGGGATTATATCTCCTCTCTGGTCTGGGAACGCCTGGGAATCCTCCAGGAGGAGCTGGATGGATGGATGGATGGATGGATGGATGGATGGATGGATGGATGGATGGAGGATGGATGGATGATGGATGGATGGAGGATGGATGGATGATGGATGGATGGATGGATTGATGGATGACCCGATCTGTCCTCACAGAGACCGGGTCGGGTCTCTGCAAGGCGTCAGAGCGGGACAGGAAGCAGCGGTCCCTGAAGCTCTGCAGGAACGTGGACAAACTGCTGGTTTTTGGAAACTTATTGAAAGGAACAGAATTATTTTATTTATGATTCGCTTTTTGCAAAAGGACATTTCTCTGTTGTTAAATAAACAAATTTATTCAAACTGAAATTCAAATTCATGCAAATCGAGTCTGTTCATGGTTCCCATCAGAAGCTGCTGATCCTGGGAGGTCACAGCTGGTTCTCCTGATGTTAAACCTTCAGCTGTGTTCTCAGAACATGCTGGAACGTTCCGAACCAGATCCATCTTCAGTCTGTCTGCGTCGGACCTGAAGAACAGAAATTAGATTTTTATCAGCAGGAAACACGAACTTCTGATGAAATCACAGACTGCAGCTCGGCTGAAGGGTTAGGTCTGAGTTCAGTGCTACGAGTGCTGAACAGCTGCTGAACGAGTGGTGAACAGCTGCTGAA
>NC_051438.1:30080189-30081959 GCF_001649575.2 Kryptolebias marmoratus | reverse complement strand
GAGTGCTGAACAGCTGCTGAACGAGTGCTGAACAGCTGCTGAACGAGTCCTGAACAGCTGCTGAATGAGTGCTGAACAGTTGCTGAACGACTGCTGAAAAATCCATCCATCCATTTTCCTTACCAGGTGTCAGCTGGTGTCTGTCTCCAGTAGTCACTGTGTAGGAGGCAGGGGACACCTGGACATGTCTCCAGACTATCACAGGGACACATAGAGACTCTTCTCTAAAGACAAACAGGAATCTGGGACTTCTTTTTGTAATAATCTAAACTAAGGGCCAGACTTTTATTCTGAAGGGTATCTGTGAGCTTTATTGTGAAAGTCCATGTCCAGTCCTCTTCCTGTTCCTCTGAATCCTCCTGAACATCAGAGCTCTGATTAGAGACGACAGGAAGGATCTGTGGGGGCGGCCATGATGGAAACACAGGAGGAAGAACAGCATGCTGGGTAATATAGATGACCCAGAAAGGGGAGGGCAGCACTTCAGGCAGAAACCCAGAGTAAAAAGTAAGCCTCAGACCAACAGTCTCTGAGTGAAAACTATCAGTCGGATCAGAACTTCTTGACCCGTGAGCAGCAGAAGGTTCTGATGATCCCACAGGTTCAGGTTGATGGTTCTGCAGGGTTTATGGAGGAGATCTGAAGAATTAAACACTTCCTGTTTGGACACAGTGGAGGTCAATGGGAGTTTGGAGTGTTGGAGTCTTGCTCACAGCTCTGTGTCTCTGCTGTCCTCAGGCTGTAACTTCATGTGTCATGAGAAATGTCTGAAGACGCTGCGGACCGTGTGTACCTGCATGGCTCCTTCTCAGGTGCAGGTGAGTGATAATAAATAATAAATAATAAACATCAGATTGGGTCTGACAGGGACTCAAAGGACAGATTTACAGAAAAATTAGCAGGATGTTCATTCAATGTTGTTTTCCTCTTTGTTTACTTTGTTTACCTGTAGATTAAATGTTGTCTTTCCCCTGCAGGCGCCGATGGCTCACTGCTTCGGTCCAGCGGGTCAGAAGAAACGTTTCTGCTGCGTCTGCAGGAAACAGACGGAGGGAAGCACCGCGCTGCGCTGCGAAGGTGAGACCGGGACCATCGGCAGTATTAATACCAGTACTATTACCTATTAGTAGTACTATTACCAGTACCATCAGCAGTACCATCAGCAGTACCATCCGCAGTACTGTTACCAGTCAGACTTCCTGTTTCAGCTGTTAAACATTAAACATTCAGTTCAGTCAAAGCTGTTAATTTAGGTTTTTGGAACCTTTTTACTTTTTAAACAATTTGACTTTATTTTTCATCTTTTCCTCATAGAACTGTTTTAAGATCTCTTCGGTTCTTCTGTCAGAAATCTGCCTCAGTCCGTTCTCTTATGCTCCTTTTAGCTTTTGCTAATTGAAGCTTTTAGCTTCTGTTCTGCTTTAACAGTTCAGCTGATAGGTGGTTCTAGAACAAAGTTCCACAGTCATTCAGTGCTCAGGGTTCCCGTTTTGCAGCTCTGTGTTTTTCACTGTGTTTCAGTGTGTGAGCTGCACGTCCACGCCGACTGCGCTGCCTTCACCTGCGCCGACTGTCGGATCTGCCACCTGGACGGGAACCTGCAGCAGGTGAGTTATGCTTCGGGCCAGCAGCCACAGGAGGGAAGTCTGGACCACAGGTTGTAGATTTATAACAAATGTTCAAATGTTGTTCTTCTGTAGGCTGACCTGTAGGCTGACCTGTAGGCTGACCTGTAGGCGGGTCAGTAGGCGGGTCAGTAGGCGGGACAGT
>NC_051438.1:30076372-30078786 GCF_001649575.2 Kryptolebias marmoratus | reverse complement strand
CAGTAGGAGGGACAGTAGGCGGGACAGTAGGCGGGACTTTGCAGCGTAGAAGCAGCATTTTAACTGAAAACCTTTTAAAATGATGAAACCTTGGAGTCGTGGTCGGTGGAATCTTAATTAAATGTTCGTCAGACGACACAAAGTTTCTTCACCTTCCAACCTCAGCAGCCTGAATCTGATGGGATTTCAGGTTATTGATCCATGTGGGAATTATTGATCCCTTCAGTCTGACCGATCACCTCTTGAATCGGACCATCAGAAAGGTCTAAATGAAGACATGTGCTGTCTCCTCAGTCAGCGGCCTGCAGAGCTGACAGGAAACCAGCAGCTGAAAGCCCACAGACGGGCTGAACCATCACTCAGAGAGCCGACAGGAAGCAGCCATCGCTGATCGATCAGTTCAGTCACAGCTAATGAGGGTTTTATTTTTCAGCGTTCACTCTCCGTCTGAGCTGCTGCTTCCTGTTAAAGACAGATGTGAAGCAGGAGAACCAGCTTTGTTGGTTCCGTTCCACAATAATCAGAAAGAAAACTGACAAACGTTTAATGGCGTCCCTTTTGTTGGGTCCATATTTAACACAAAGTGTTTTTGATTATTGATTCATTTGAACATTAAAGAAATAAAAGCGTAGATGGTTCCTTCAGTCTGGTTTTGGATGCTTTCCTTGACTCTTTTTTTTCTACCATCCACACGATCTGTCTGATCATCCTGGGGTCGCATTTCTTCTTGCGTCCACATCCTGGGAGGCTGGCTACAGTCCCAGGAACCTTCTACTTGTTAACAACCTGTCAGCTGCTTGGAGATGTTCTTCAGAGAGAACCTTCTCTCTGAGCCGAACCCCCAGCAGCTGTTTGTTATGTGAACAGGCTGAATGTCTGATGAGAACTCGAAGGCTCCTGTGAGTCGAATTAAAGTCCTTCAGTTTGAAGCAGAGATGAGTTTTCTCTGTCCATCAGACTTCAGCAGGTCTTTATAACGAACATTTCCTCCTCATCACATACAAACTGAATCACTTTTAATATTTGTATTTGACTTTGTCTCCAGCTGGACACGTTCCACCACCACTGGAGGGAGGGGAACCTGGCGTCCGCGGCCAGGTGTGAGGTTTGTCGCCGCTCCTGTGGCTCCTCGGAGGTCCTGGCGGGGATGAGGTGCGAGTGGTGCGGCATCACGGTGAGAATCTGCATCTGAAGACGTCTGCAGACAGAATCAGCTCCTCTGATCTCTGTTAGCTCTGTGGAAACGCCTCAGAGGTTTACAGAACATCTGAGGGTCCTCTTTAGGATCAGGACTTTATTTAAAGTGGTTCAGGATCTCTTCCTGTAGGTGACTGTTTTCTAAACTGAGACAAATTAAGTTTTTATTAAGCTTGAGGTTCTGGAATATGTTTCTATTTGTTTGTTTGAAACTCAAACCCTCAAATGTTTTCAGGTTTAATAAGATTTGTTGGTAAGAGATTCAAACATTTGTGTTCAAACCTCCTGATCCTGATCCTGATCAGTTCAGTTTATATATAGAGCACCAAGTCACAACAAGTCCTCTCAGTCTCCCATCCTGAGCAGCATGAAGGCGACAGTGGGAAGGAAAGACTCAAACCTCCAGCAGAACCAGAACCAGAACCAGGCTCAGGGCGAGCGGCCATCTGCTTCGTCCGGCTGGGGTTAGAGAGGACAGGAGAGAGACAGAGACACAGAATGACAGGTCCAGGTGGAGTTTCTGGACTGGATCCTGACTGACTGCAGGTGAACTACGACCTCTGGCTGCTAAAACTGAAGCCACAGCTGAGCAGGAACTAAAACCTCACTTCACAAATGACCAGACTGTCCCTTTAATCCTCCTGAACATCAGAGCTCTGATTAGAGACGACAGGAAGGACCTGTGGGGGCGGCCATGATGGAAACACAGGAGGAAGAAAAGCATGCTGGGTAATATGGGAGCTGGTTGCCATGGTTTCCATTTCGAACTCAGTCGCAGGTTTTCATGTTTATTTTCATCAGGGCGGTCTGAATCAGGGGGTTTGGATCAGGGGGTCTGGATCAGGAGGTCTAGATCAGGGGGTCTGGATCAGGGGGTCTAGGTCAGGACTGGATCAAGACTGGATCCACTCAGCGTTTACACGATGATCAGCTTCTTCCTGAACTCTTTTCTGATCGGAGTCATAGAAGCTGACCTGACTGACTCGTTGGTTGCCGTGTCACCTGCAGAGCCACGCGGCGTGTTACCTGAGCGTGCCGACAGAGTGCATTCTGGGTCGTCTGCGGTGCATGCTGCTGCATCCGGCCTGCGTCCGCCTCGAGTCCAGAAACTTCAGCAAGATGCACAGTTACCGCATCACGGAGAGCTGCAGCCTCGACCTGGGTACACACACACACACACACACACACACACACAGATACACACACACACACACAGA
>NC_051438.1:30074652-30076076 GCF_001649575.2 Kryptolebias marmoratus | reverse complement strand
ACACACACACACACACACACACTCTCTGAGGCCAGCGCTTTGACGTCATGTTGTTTTTCTTCCTAATCGGGGGGCGGAGCCTCATGTTCTGAATAAAACACACCACGCTCTTTCAGACCACATCCTGTGACGCTTCTGACTCTCAAACTGAAAACCACAAACGTTCGGCTGGTTTCCTGACGGCGCCGCTGCTCCTCTGAGCCCAGAAATGAAGCTGCTGATGTGCAGACGCTGGAAGCACTTTCCCTTCACTGAAACGCCAACATGGCTCACATTTCAAATGTTTTACACTTTAAAATCTGAATCTGAAGGGAAGCTGTGGGTACGCAAATGTTGAAAAGATTCTTCTGCTTTTAGAAACGTCAACAGCTGCTGTTTCAGCCACTTTTATTCTTTGAACCAAACAAACTGCAGTTGATTGGACTGATGTGTGCAGAAACATTAACATCTGAGTTGGAACCATCTAGAATCACTTCTTTACAGCAGTTTGAAGGTTTTAAAAGTTAGAACTGAACTTGAAATCTCTGTCTGTTTGTGTTCTCTTTCTTCCATCAGATAACTCGGACGCTGTCGATCCGTCTGCTGCAGCAGCTAAAGACGTTCAGCCGGCGCCTCCAGAATCAGGTGATGATGCTGCCTGGCTCCTCCTCTGGAGTCAACACCTCAGACAGCTGAAACATCCAGTTTTATCTCTGCTGACCTGAAGGAGCTGTCTGTCTGTTGTTCTTTGTTGCCCGCCCTGCAGGTAAGCAGGTTCTGAAAGTGTTTGACGGGGATGATGCAGTCAAGCGCAGCTCCTTTCGATTGGTTTCCATCTCCAGAGCCCCGAGGAATGAGGAAGTGGTAAGAAAAGGCTTCCTTCCTGAAAACGCAGCACAAACACTCACTGATGCTATTTTTACTGCTGTTCCCACCAGTTCCTCTGCAACCTGTGAATCACACCTCAGGAAGACTTCAGGAATGTGCATCTGTTTCTAAAACAGCAGCTGACTAACGGCTGAAAGACTCAAAATCAGGACTTTAGAGAAGACATCAGAGGGACCGCCTCTAGAAAAGCTCCAGGTGTGTTAACACAACGCCAGGGCGGAAAGACATCAGAGAAATGAGCTCCATCTCAGACAGGTTAGCAGGTCAAAGGTCAAAGGTTAAAGCCTCTTCTCTCTAAAAACAACATGGCAGCTGCACTTGAAGGAACCAGAAGACTTCTGGACCAGAACCAGACCAGAGGACAGATGTTTACCCAGAATGCACTGCAGCTGTCAGCATGGTAGTGGAGGGCTGATGGTTTGGGCTGATTTTGGAGTCAGATGTGAGGCCATCTGTCCAACAAACAGAACGGTCCAGAACCAGAACCAGAACCTCAGAGAGCTGAGCTGAAGCAACGCTGGAAAGAAGAGTGGGCCACAACCAGGAACCCACTGAGA
>NC_051438.1:30067645-30073901 GCF_001649575.2 Kryptolebias marmoratus | reverse complement strand
GAACCAGGTTCTGCTGGGTCAGGAGCTGGAACCAGGTTCTGTTGGCTCGGGAGCTGGAACCGGGTTCTGTTGGGTCGGGAGCTGGAACCAGTTCTTCAGATTCTGGTTCAGTTTTTGTTGAAATCTAGTGACAGATTTTTATGGGTTTATTTTTCTTTGAATGTCTCGTTTTGGTCCAGAACTCCTTCGAATCGAAGTAAATTATATAATTTTGCTGAAACTACATATATGTGTTCTCTGTGGTGCTGGTTCTGTTTCCGGCACCGATCGGATCCTTTGTGGTTAAAGGTTCTGGCTCAGAGCAGAACTTACAGCTGCTGGACTTTATCCTCACCTGAGCTGGTTGTCGTACCTGTGCTGTCCTGCAGGAGGCGGCGCTGAGGGCTTTCTACCTGCCCAATGAGCCCAGCAACTTTGAGCTGCAAGAGGTTTGCGTCCTGCAGCGTCCCGCCAGCGACGACGTCCTGAACCGGAACGCCGGCGCTCCGGACAACCGAGGGTCTCTGAAGGACACGAGTGACTCCTGCCTGCTGAGGGCCAAACCCCGAAACTCTGAAAGCATCAAGGTGTACACCAGCTGGGCCAGGTGAGGCTGACGGCAGCGGTTCAACCCTTCTGTCTCCATGAAGCATGAAAGCAGATTTACTGACAGCAGCTGAGCTCTGAAATATGTTCAGCTTTTCTCTTTAAGTTACCAGAAGTTGAAACGAGTGATTAGAAGCACTGAGATTGACCTTTAACCCCAGCCTGAGCCACACAGAAAGATCTGGTCAGAGGTTCCAGGAGGTAGAAGTTCTCCAGTGAACTTTTACTCAGAACGTTGTCCACAGGAGTCCCCCACGGCTCGGTTCTGGTACCAGTTCACTTTAATTCTCCTCCTGTATGCCGGAGTTTTAAGGTTCTGCTCAGCCAATCAGAGAAGCTCTGTGTTTCCAGACTGTCCTGTCTGATAAATGTTGTGTTTCTGAACAATCTGTGAGTTTGGAATTTCGAGGTAATCAAACCAATGAAATGTTTAATAAATATTACCTGTGGACACAGAGACGCTCGTCCCGATGGTTAAAGTCCACGGCGGGACGACGGCGCCCTCTGGTGACAACAGAAGTTAAACTAACAGCTGAAGATTTCTGCACGGGTCGGGACGAGTAAACCGGTTTCTTTTCCTGTTTCAGGTCAAGTGCAGCTTTCGTCTCCGTCTCCGTCTCCGAGACGAGCACCGCCGCGTCCGTCCTCAGCGAAGTCCTCCTCCAGCTGAAGGGACAGAAGGACGGCGGCTCCTGCAGCCTGGAAAGTCCTGGAAAAGTTCTGGTAAATAAACGTTTCTGTGTTTTTACCGAGTCGAGGCTGGAAGAGGAGCTCCTGCTGATGAAGGTGATGTCTTTCAGGATGAAGACGTGTCAAACTTCAGTCTGCAGGAAGTTTACATGAGCAGCAAACAAGGTGAGCTGAGTTCCGTCTGTGGTTCCGTCGGATCCGAGTCAGAACTGCTGTTCATTCCACTGTTTCTGTCCTGCAGTCCAGAGACAAACGCTGAGTCCTCAGGAGAAGGTTTTGGACAAACTGCAGGAGATCAGAAAGGTAGGAACAAACAAACCCCCAGGACCGAGTCGGACTCAGAGAATGTCCAAACGAGAACACAAGACGTTCTGTTTGAACACGTTTTCTGACAGAGCTGCAGAACAACCTAAAAACCAATAATCATTAGCATCACGTGTCAAAGCGCTGGATGAAACGGGTTTGTCTGTCGGTCAGGTGTCTCTGCGGCAGATGAACCAGACTCGGTTCTACCTGGTGGAGAACAGGAACCCGGCCGTGCAGGTCAACCTGCTGATTGGAGGACTGCCCCTCCAGAAGACCAAGGAGGAGTACGTCCAGCTGCTCCAAAAACATCTGGCTGTGAAGAGTGAGTATTCCTCTGCTGGCAGGACAGGAGGAAGATGAAGGAACTGTCCTCTAACTCCTCTTCCTCCTCTTCGTCTCTGTGTCCATCCCTGCAGGTCACCTGGTCACCGTCAGCCAAATCTATGGCAGTCAAGGTGAGGCTGTTGCCATGGAAACGGCATTCCCTCCATCTGTCGGGGATATTCTGGGTGGTTTAAAGTCTCTCAGATGTCCACAGATTTAAACTAATAAAGTCCAGCTTGTAGCCGAGTCAGCGCCAACCTGACCCACCTTCAGAACCTCCTGTGTTCCTGTGTTCAGGGGCCGTGGCGTTACAGATCTCCTGTTTCTCTGAAGCTGAGAGGATCTACATGTTGGCTAAAGACACGTCTGTGGAGAACAAGCTGCTGAGCTCGCTGGTGATCCCAGAGATCGAGGTAACGATGAACGCTGCAGCTCTGGAGTCCGTCTGGGTGAAAATCAAACAGCATTTAGTTTTACTTCCTGTTTCTATAAGCCCCGCCCTCTCCAGAAGACCCAGTGTGTTCTGATTGGTCGAACTTCTTTAGTAGATTTCTGTATGATGTAAGGCCATAAAGCAGTTTAAAGACTGAGAACATGATGGAGATGCTGTCCTTCACCCGTCCTCGTTGTTTTTCAGCACAACAAGCTGGGCGCCGACGTCTGCCCCCTGCTGCTGTTTGTGAACCCAAAGAGCGGCGGGCTGAAGGGCCGAGAGCTCCTCTACAGCTTCAGGAAGCTGCTGAACCCTCACCAGGTCTTCGACCTCTGCAACGGAGGACCGCTGGCTGGGTGAGAACCTGTTTCTGCTCTCTGAGCGTCCCAGAAACCTCCAAGAATGAGCGTTTTCTTTGAACCAGAACCAGAACTTTGAGGGTTCTGGTCGTTTCTTTTGATGGAAAGAAGATTTCAGAAGCTAAAAAGTTTCTACAGAAACGTTCACGGGTCGTGTTCTTCCTCTCTGATCCAGTCTGCACACGTTCCGGAACGTTCCGAGGTTCCGGGTTCTGGTCTGCGGGGGTGACGGGACGGTCGGCTGGGTCCTGGGAGTTCTGGAGGCCGTCAGGCACAAACTGGTCTGCAGGGAACCGCCCATCGGCATCGTCCCGCTGGGAACAGGTGAGTCCGGTTCTGCTGGTTCTGTCTGGGTTCTGATCGGATCCTAACGCGTCTGTCTGGTCTCGTCAGGTAACGACTTGGCTCGGATCCTGCGCTGGGGGTCTGGTTACAGCAGCGACGACCCGAACCACATCCTGGTGTCGGTGGACGAGGCCGATGAGGTTCTGATGGACCGCTGGACCATCCTGCTGGACGCCCGGGACGTCTCCGAAGAGGGAAAGGACAACGGCTTCCTGGAACCGCCCAAGGTCTGCTCCGGGTTCTGCTCCGGGTTCTTCTCTGGGTTCTGCTCTGGGTTCTGCTCTGGGTTCTGCTCCGGGTTCTGCTCTGAGCATCTGATTTTAAAACATCGGACCAACAATCCAAATTTGTTTCTTCAGTTTTTTCTCCGAGTCTCTCAGTTTGAGACGAACTTTGAACCAATCGAAGTTTGAACAGCTTTTCCTTCTGACCTGACCTGACCTGACCTGACCTGACCTGACCTGACCTGACCTGACCTGACCTGACCTGACCTGACCCGATGCTGAAGGTTTTTTTATCTTCCTCTCAGATCGTCCAGATGAGCAACTACTTCGGTGTCGGCATCGACGCGCAGCTCAGCCTGGACTTCCATCAGGCCCGGGAGGACGAACCGGATAAGTTCACCAGCAGGTAA
Organism: Kryptolebias marmoratus; assembly: GCF_001649575.2. Taxonomy (NCBI): domain Eukaryota; kingdom Metazoa; phylum Chordata; class Actinopteri; order Cyprinodontiformes; family Rivulidae; genus Kryptolebias; species Kryptolebias marmoratus. Next base: position 30,070,225 of record NC_051438.1, on the reverse strand, counting down.
CCGGATCGGTTCCACTCTCCGAACTGAAGGTGAAGCAGAGTTTACTTCACCTGGAAGGAAAACAGTAAAGTTCTGCGTTAACACCTGAAACAGCAGCTGCTTCTTTCTGTGTACAACACTGACACCTGCTGGTCGGTGACGGTGTGACATCTGTGGAGACCTCATTTCCCATCAGCCCCCTTGTTTTCCACCTTCACAGGTTCCATAACAAAGGTGTGTACGTTAAGGTGGGTCTGCAGAAGATCAGCCACACCCGAAGTCTCCACAAAGAGCTGCAGCTTCAGGTGGACAACGAGAACGTCCCGTTACCCAACATCGAGGGGCTGATCTTCCTCAACATCCCCAGGTAAGACTCAGACACACACCTGTCCCCACAGGGCCGCGGTCTCAGCTTCATCACGCTCCTCCTCCTCCTCTCTGTGTAGCTGGGGCTCCGGTGCTGATTTGTGGGGGTCAGAGGTCGACAGTCGATTCAGGAAGCCGAGCATCAATGACGGGCTGCTGGAGGTGGTGGGGGTCACCGGGGTCGTTCACATGGTGAGTGGAACTGCTGTCGGGCCTCCCCGCAGGTGAGCAGCTGCTAACCCTGTGGCTCTGTGGTTCTGCAGGGCCAGGTCCAGAGCGGTCTGAGGTCGGGGATCCGGATCGCTCAGGGGACCTACGTCAGGCTCACGGTTAGAAATCACCTCCCTGTCCAGGTGGATGGAGAGCCGTGGATCCAACCGCCGGGACTCATCATCATCTCTGCTGCCGGGCCCAAGGTTGGAGCTTTAGATTCTTACAAAACAAATCCAAAGTTCTGATCCGATCGGACTCTCACAGTTCTTCAGAGAAATGTTGGCTTTGATGTTGATGTTCTGAGCCTGCAGCTCACCTGTGGCTCAGGTAGGTTCTGCTGAGAACGCTGCTTTCCCTCATGTTTGGGAAGAACCTGCTTGATGTTTAAGTTTGGACCCCCCTCACGAGTCTTTGGGAATGACAGGACTGGAGTTTCCAGTAGTTTCCAGGTGTTTGCAGGAGTTTCCAGGTGTTTTCAGGTGTTTCCAGGAGTTTCCAGGTGTTTCCAGGAGTTTGCAGGTGTTTGCAGATGTTTGCATGTGTTTCCAGGAGTTTGCAGGTGTTTCCAGGTGTTTCCAGGGTTCTTGTTTTTCTGTCTGTTCGCGCCGGTCGGATCTCGTTTCTGCAGAACCTGAACATGTTGGATTTGGTTTTCTGCAGGTTCGGATGCTGAGGAGGTCCAAACAGAAGCAGAAGAAGTCTTCGGCTGTCAGGGACGGGCGCTCGGAAAGTCCGTCCTCCAGAGACGGGGGACACTGACCGGCTCCCCTGGACACCAGGTGCTTTACCTGCTTCCTGCTGCGCCGGGGAGCCGTGAATCCACTCATGTAGCTTTGTAGCGACGCCGACGGGCCGCAGATCCACCTGAAGACAGGAGGAGGTTAAAGTTTACTGTCCTGCTGGGAGGAGGAGGAGGACGGGGAGGAGGAGGAGGAGGAGGAGGACAAGGAGGAGGAGGAGGAGGAGGAGGAAGAGGACGAGGAGGAGGTGTTGGGCTGCATTTCATTCCTGCTCCTCAAACATTTAACAGAAATAACCACAATAAATAAACGTAGGTGACTCATGCGTTCCCATCCGGAGGACGGAGGAGTTCATGTTTCTGTGCAGTGAGTAGACGTAGACTCGGTTCTTCACTGGAATAAGTTAAACTATCGAGCAGCTACAGAACCGTTCTGACCCGAGTCGTGCTCAGAACCAAACCCACAGGCGGCTTTCACTGAAAAGCTGCAAACACAAATCAGAAAGTTCTCCTCTCCTTCATTAAGTCTTTTATTGTGAAATGTTTCCGTAATGTGTGATGGGCGCAGAGGTCAAAGGTCAGGGGTTAACTGGAAGGTCAGGTCAGTCTGAAATAAAACATCAGTCAGCAAATCTTCAGTTTGTTTGGAAACTGAAACCTGAATAATTAAAAACATAAATCAGACAGTTTTAATTACAAAAACATTTATTTTTCTGAGACGTTTTAATATGAATCTGAGAAACTCCTGAAGGTTAAAATAAACAGAAAAAAGGTTTTAGACGTCTGACTGACTTTTATTTAAATTATATATTTTTAATTATTTAACAAGTTTAAAGTTAAAGTGAGGATAAATCTGTAAATCTATGAATAAAAACTGAGACGACAAGAACGAAGTTTAAAACAAATAAACAGTTAATGATTCAGTTAAATTATAATAAATCCCAACAGAAACAAGAAAATAAAAACCTTCAAATAAAATGTTTAAAGTTTGAACTTTTATAAATCTCTCTGAGCCTCTAATTCTCCTCAACACGAACAATCAGGTCCAACAGAACCAAGACCCAAATAAAACCCGTCAGAACCCAAATTCTCTGATTCTGACCTCTGAAGGACAGAACCAGAACCGAGCCCGGCTCTGAAGGATTTTATCAAACTTCGAGCACGTTCCTGAGCGTAAAGTTCTGATCCGAGAGGCGGTTCTGATGCTGAAGGTTCCAGTTCTCCAGTTTTTAAATCTGCACGAAGTCGTTTAAAGGTTCTGATTTAAAGGTCCGGTTTCTGTT
>NC_051438.1:30050023-30067545 GCF_001649575.2 Kryptolebias marmoratus | reverse complement strand
GAACCGGGTCTGAGATCAGTGTGTTCTTGGTTCTGCAGGTCTCCGGTGGAACCGTCTCGGACCTGCTGGCTGCTCTCAGGTCCGTGGGCGGCTGCGGGGCAGTGAGCGTCCTGGAGGCGGCGCTGTGTGACGACCCGGAGCCGAGCGGTGAGCGGACAGCACGCCGTCACATGACTGAGTTTGAAGCAGCTGTTGCCGCGGCGACGGGTCACTCAGCTGTGTTTGTGTCCGCAGGCGGGTGGCGGTGCGCTCCGGTTCAGGACCTGAAGGTGGACGGTCGGATCGACAGCTACGTGTGTGACAGTGGGGTGGAGCTTTCCACAGCGTAGCCTCTGATTGGTTGCTCTTCATCCATCATGACTCCAGACTGCTCCTCCTTTTCATCATCATCAGGACTTTTCTGTTCGGACGTTTTCAACCAGTTTTAATGAAACATGTCAACCTGGAAGCTGAATGTGTTTTAAACTGACGGGAAAGGACGCAGCTGCTTGTCCGGGGTCTGCCCAGCAGGAACCGTTTCCTGTCTGCTAGAACACGAGAAAACGTTCTGTCGTTTCAACCCTGAGGCTCAGTGAACCTGATGGAGCAGAGTCTGCAGAGAAAAGTTGCTACTGAAACCGAGGAGCCGGATTCTGTTTGACATCTGTTGGTGTGGACTCGATTTCTGTCCACTTGTCTTCTTTAGTCCTCCTCCTCGACTCTGTCCTGAAAACGACTCGTGGTCCAGCTCAGACCTGCTGATCAGATCAGAACCCTCGTTAACTGAACGAACATTAAACAACCTCTCCACTTTAAGCTAAGAAAACTGCCTCAACAGGAGCCCTAAATGATCCACTGTCTCTGTCCGTCAAAGATCAGCAGAAAAATAAGAACCAAAATGGATGAAAGTTCGTCAGACTGGACGAACGGCGCCCGTTACCCGTTTATATACAGAGATTAAAACGACAAAAAAGGTATTTTCAGATTCCCGCTGGACAAAAAGCAACAGAAACTTTTAAGCACAATATTACTTTCACCCTGAAGCCGCTCGTTTTCCCCTAAAAAGGGGCAGGGCTTGAAGGAGGAGGAAGTGGCGCCTATCCGCTCTGCAGCCGACTAACCTGGAAACTGGGCTTTGTAGTCTAACCCCCTGATGTTCCTGATGTTCCTGATCAGCAGCTGGCTGAACATCTGGAGTCAGAAACGTGTTTATCAGATTTATGTCTGGGTTTGTAATAATCCCGTACTTCAAACGAGATCAGCCGGTAATCTGCGATTCTAAACGCTGCTCAGATTAAACCCTTACCTGTTTGCTGCCAGCTGACAGGGTTCTGGACCTCAGAACCTGTCTTTGGTTCTGGTTTCTCTGGTTTTTGGCTGTAGTGGTACACACCGACCTCGCTCACGTAGCGTTTACATTCAGACAGATCCAAAACGTGAACTTTTTTCACTGCGTGTGTTCATTTTATTTTATTTTTTACACCCTTAGAGCTTTTAAATGAACTGAACTTCAGGTACCTTCATTATTTTCTTCTTCGTGTGTTAAAATAAGGAGGTTGGTGCTTTTCAGCAGGGAGACAGAGAACCAGCAAGGCACCATGGGAAATGTAGTCCTGATGTGTGAGGAGTTGAAACCAAAGCTGTTATATTTATGTCCTTGTTGCCTGTACAGTTCATCATGACCTTTTAACTGCTTGTAATGTTTTTTTTTTTTTTAAATAAAGTTGTTTTTTTAATATATTCATGGTGTTTCTCTGATCTGTACTTTTATCAGTTTCAACAACTCTAATATTTGTGGTTGTCACATTTATTCTTTATTCACAGAAAGGTGAATAAAGTGACTAAACCTCCAGAAAAAATATTTTAAGCATTTTAAATTTAACCAATAAAAACAAATACTGGTTCGTGCTTGAATTTATTTTACATGCTTACATCAGGTTGAGTAATTTTATAGTAAAACAAATTGACCAATCAGGGATTTCTCTATCTGGGCGGAATCCAAATCTCTAAACAAATGAGAAGCTCAAGTTCTGATCGACGGTTTGATTAACCAATCAGATTTGGAGCGTGAAGCCAGTGGGCGTGGACTTCAGACTCGCAGCGGCAGGTGGCTAATTTATGTTAGCTAGCGCTGATTGGCGACTCAGCTACCCTGAAAACGGCAACAGGTGAACCTCGAGTGTTGTAAAATTGTTATCGGTGGCTTTTTCAAGACAGTCGCTCAATAAAAAGATGAATTTTGTTCAAATTGATATTAAAGAAGCTCCCTAACATCTTTAACCCTGGATTAGCCTAGCGGTTCAGTTAGCAACTAGCAAGGCTTAGAAACTTTAGCCGTTTACCTAAAACACCTTAAAACACAGGACATTAGCTAAAAAGTCATTTCAAACTTCATCTGGAAGCGCAGAAGGATGATCTTTGTCTTCAAACGAACATCATTGGTGAGTAAAAGCTTAGTTTTTTGCTGCTTCCGGTTTGGTAAAGGGCTATTCTGAATATTTAGTATCTGGTTCATGTTCGAGCGCTTCTGATTCAAAATAAACTCTTCAAACATGAGTTAAATTATTTTACACTGAGGACAGTTTGTGATATGTGGAGTCTAACTTACTAACATGTTTTTTTTACACCTGGACCACTGTAGAACTGGTTCTGTTCATAAAAAGCCCGTTCAGTTTAAGTTATTCTGTTTTTATTAAAATGTTTCAGTTCAGGTTGGACTGGTTCTGTTCCGGTCGGGTTAACAAGTAAAGTTGAAGTCTCACAAAACAAAGAATCTGAGTATAAAATATTTTACTCTGAGCAGATATTTAAAGGAGCGATTTGATGTCAGGTCATGTGCTAAGGTCAAAGGTCAAAGGGGATAAAAATAACCCACCAGGATGTAAGAATCTGTATTTTCTCAAATGTAACATTTTCCAGATGAATGTGAAAACTAAGAACTTCAGCTTAACCTGACCCACCGCATGGTTCTTCAGAACCGGGTCCTGCTCAGTGTCTGAAAGCGGACCCAGTTCTTCAGAACCAGGCCCTGCTTCGTGCCTGAAAGCTGACCCGGTTCTTCAGAACCGGGCCCTCCTCTGTGTCTGAAAGCGGACCTGAATGAAAACAGGACGCCGGCGAAGCTGCAGTTTGTTGAACTTTATTGAGAAACGGTGACAGAGCTTGTAGTTGATCGATCAGCCGGGTCGGGTCGGGTCGAGCTTCCAGTGCAAAAACAGGAGAACGGGTCGGGTTGGGTGATGGATGAACTAACGGCTCTCGTCTGAAAACTCTAAAACAAAAAGCTACAAACTGAAGGAGCTCTCTTCTTTAAAAACATGGACCAATCACTGACATGCACCGCTGAGCGACCCGCCTGCCGCCTCACCTGCCAGGTGAGTCCGCGGCGCCGCGCTCACTCGGGTTTCTGGCAGACAGACGCAGAGTTTAAAAGCATCAAAGGTGAAGACGAACGCGAACAAACTGCAGGTGAGATGAGAGGGGGCGTGGCTTAGTTCAAACGGGTCATTCCAGCAGGCGGCCAATCACATGGCGTATTTCTGAGTCCAGTCCTGAGCCGTCTTGTTGTACCTGCAGGAACAGAACCACATCAGAACTACAGGACCGGGTCTCTGAACAAACCACCGAGTGTCTAACAGAACTCAGAACCTCTGACCGGGCCGCAGGTCTTTAAGACTGGGACCGAGTCTGGTTCCCCTGACAGAACCGGGTCTTGTAGTTGTAAATAACTTTATTGAATCAGTTTCTGCTCTACGATGTAAACACCAGACTGGTTCGACCCGTCTAACCCTGGCACCAGAACAGAGAGTCTGATCAGAACCAGCAAATATGAATAGAATTAAAGTTCTGTTGGTTCTGGTTCTTTGCAGTATTGGCCAGCACTGATGTGGGTGTTTTGTGGACCGGTTCTGTTGGGTGGCAGCGGGTCGAGCGGACTCACCTGACGGGGTCTGTTTTGTAGATGCGGGCGATCTCTGGCACTAACGGGTCGTCAGGGTTCGGGTCACATAACAGAGAACAAATGGACAAAAGGACTGCGGAGAGAAAAGAACTACTGAGTTTAACCCAGCAGCGCCACCTGCTGCTCAGAACCCTCCGATAACCCAGAACAACCAGAACTTTGTCTGCATTTAATGAAACGTGAGTTAGTCCTCCATCAGCTCTCAGAATTAAAACTTTTTATCTAAAATCTAAAAACCCTGAAGAAGAATCCTGACTTTAGTTTTTAACTCGTTCAGACAGGAAGTCAGGTTTCTGAGGAAAGAACTCAATGCCTGTTTTTGTCCCGACTTTGTTTTAATCTTGTGGTTTAAGTCACAGGATTTATTTATTTATTGTGGAGGAAAGTTATATAATCTTTAGTGTTGGATTAATTTAGAAATAATTAGTTTAATCTGAAGTTCAGGTGTTTTATTCATCATTTATTTTTCTTTCAAAGAAGCAAAGTAACAAAATTAGGGCTGATTTAAAACTAATTTGTTCTGCACATCGTGAATAAACAGGGGTTCTGCAGCAAACAGGGGTTCTGCAGCAAACAGAAGCTCGACCCGGTTCAGATCTTACCTTTAGAGATCGTTAACGCCGGAGACCACTGAGATCTCAAAATGTCCAGGCAGATGCTGCCGTTACTGTTAATATTTGGGTGATAGATTCTGGTTGTGAAGGCGACCTGCAGGAGAAACATCAGAACAAGTTCAGTTCTCTGATCGGGACCCGACCCGACCCGGAACGTCGAGCTGGACTCACCTTGGGCGGTTTGAAGGGATAATCTGTCGGGAAATGAATCGTGAGGAAAAACACGCCGCCCTGATACGGACTGTCGGGCTGCAACAGAACCGAGACCACAGGTCAACCCAAACGGTTCAGAACCACAACCGGATCCATGACTTCATCAGAACCACGTTCATTTGTATGGTGGAATATTAACATTAAAATAAGTTTAACAGTCTTTTAGCCAAACACATTTTTATAAACTCCTTTAAATTCTGTTTTAAAGTCCAGTTCTGAGGCGCCCAGCTGACCCGGCTGACCCGGTCCAGCTGGAGCTAGTTCTGATGTTTGATACTTACAGGACCCATAATCGTAGCTTGCCAGTGAAACACTGAAAGAAAGAATAAAACAGGATGAGTGAAGCATCGGGTCGGTTCTGGAGTTACGGTTCAAAGGTCAGAAGTTCTTACTGTCTTCACCGACGGGCCCGGCAGAACATTGGGCCGGAGGGTCTCTGGACAGGTCGGTGAGCTCCTGGAGACAGAACACATGTTAGTTTCTGTTCGGAGAGGAAGGAGACCCAAACCAGATCCGTTTGAACATTTTCCTTCTTTAAGAACTGAGCTGCACCATTTACTGGACCTCGTGATCCGGGTCAGAGGCAGAACCTTTCCACCTGTCCGCAGGAAATCTGAGGAACCACAGAGTTCTCCACCGAGTCCTCCACCGAGTCTGACCCAAGTTTTATTCAAGGAGACGTTTGTCTGCAAACAGAACCAAACAAACTGAAGGTTTGCGGCTCCATGATGTGCAGAACCTGGTTCTGCTGCAGGTAGAACTGTATTATCGGTCCAACATTGGTTTGTGGGTCACCTCCACCCGCCCCCACCCTTCTGACTGAATCTGCTGGAGTAACTGCAGACTTTAAGAAGGACAGAACCAGTTTATTATTCATCAGTGTGGGTCTTAGACCTGGACATGTCTTCTGTCAAATCAGGAGTCGGAGTCCAGCTCTGGAGACAGGTGGAGACGGGTGGAGACGCCTTCAGGGAATCCATTGCCAGAGAAAAACTGAACATATTCCAAACCGAAGCGACAGGACCGTGAGCCTCTGAGACTCTCAGTCGAGACGCTGAGGACATCCGACCAATCACAGCCCAGTGAGACGCTGCCTATTAGGGCTGGACCAACATGTCCAACCATTGGAGACTGGAGTCCATCAGGAGGGACGGATGAAAATGATCCCTTTCATCTGTGAATGATGGACAGTTCAAACCAACACGCTCCAGTCCAGCCTGATGTCCAACGTCCTCCTTTACCGACACCTGCGGACAGGTGTTGGACCGCAGACCGGACCGGGCCGGACCAACACCGGTCTGAGCGGCTGTGAGACGCTGCTGTCGTCTGATTGGTCAGCAACTGAGTGATTTATTTGTTCAAATTAGAAACATTTTGAACAAAATAATCTTCTAATAAACCCGATTCTTTAAAGAGGAATATTAGTCTGAAGGCGGCCAGCAGGTAGCTGCAGTGGACCGGACCGGGCCCGGATGGTTCTTGGGTCACAGTTCTGGTTTAGTTGTAGCTTCTGGAGTCTCAGAGTCGGTGTTTGAACGTTGGAGGTCTCTTACCCAACCCGTCCAAATACTCAGAACCTCACAGCTGGGGTCCAAAACTGGTGTGAAATGATACAAAATACAGAGAGCAGTAATATTTACAGCTGCTGGGCTGCCTGTAGCTGTGACCTTTGACCTGAACTCGTTCATAAGGATCCATCTTTGATAATCTCCTAAAAACTAACTGGATGAGTTCAGACCTGCCAGGATCATCTCAGGAGGACTGAAGGTTTTCCTGCTGTGAAGGAAACTCAGCAGCTCAGACTATTTTTACTCAGACCAGGATCTATGGGGGGGGGGCTGAAAACTGGACAGCTTATAGGACGGGGCTGGGTGTCGGTATGTGACTCAGCTCATCTTTCAGCCTGGGTCGAGTTCAGGAGGCGTTTAAAGACCCAGCCCGCTCCGACGCTGACAGAACTCCTGCTTGAAGCACAAAATTACACCTTTTTTTAAAAAGTCTAATTAAAGTTCAGCTGTTTCTGGTTAAATAAAATCTATAAATCCCCGGAGAGTTCTGTGATTATGTTCTAATTCCCCAAACGTTTCAGTCGAGTTCTGAAACTAAAATAAATTTATGTTTTAGATTTAAATATTTAAAACAACAAAAAAACCAAATCCTTCATGTTTCCACAGAAAATAGAGTTCAAGTGGATCGATGAGCTGATCCTCAGCAGGTTCTGCTGCTCTGGAGCTCCAGGTGTGAGTTAACACAACGCCAGGGCGGAAAGACATCAGCAATGACCTCAGAGAAGCAGCTGCTGCTGCCCATCAATCTGGGAAGGGTCAAAGGTCATCAGGAGTCCATCGTTCTACAGAGAGGAAGATTATTCACAAGAGGAGACATTGAAGACGGCTGCTGATCTTCACCCTGAAGGTCAGACCGTGCAGTGCTCAGAGAAATGAGCTCCATCTCAGACTCTACAGGCCTCAGTTAGCAGGTCAAAGGTTACAGCCTCTTCTCTCTAAAAACAACATGGCAGCTCGAATTAGGTTCATCTGAAAGAACCACAAGACCTTCTGGACCAGAACCAGACCAGAGGACAGATGTTTACCCAGAATGCACTGCAGCAAACAGCCCCTCCCAGCTGTCAGCACGGCGGTGGAGGGCTGATGGTTTGGGCCGATTCTGGAGTCAGATGTGAGGCCATCTGGTGTATGATGTGTTTATCTTAGGTCATTGCTTCAGGATCAGATGATCATTGTTTTATTTATTTATAAATTAAAGGTAATTCTTTATATTTTCACTGAGATAAATTTATTTTATTTTATTTTTCACCTGTGGAGAAGCTAAACAGAGTTTTCTTTAAAAAGCTTCAGAATCCGGATGTACCCGAGTTTCCCTTCAAACTGGACCCGAACAGGCCCAAACCGCTGTGTCAGAACCGGTCCAACATGTAAACACAGCATGTGTTGTTCCGTCCGTCCGACACCGAACCGCAGACTGGTTCCAGCGGTTTGGTACCGGGCTAACGCTGCTACCATGCTAACAGCAGCTACAGGCTACAGCTGAGCTCAGCTGAAATCTGCTCCGAATAAGGCTGAGAGTTACCTTAGAGATCCGTTTTAAAGCCATTGTGTCTGACAGAAGGGACAGGCTGCCGAGGAGGAGGAGGAGGAGGAGGAGGAAGAAGAAGAGGAGGAGGAGGCCGGCTAGGTGACGCTAACTAACTAGCATCCAGGACTTCACTATCTTTGTAACTGACTACACATCCGCCGGTTGAACGACACCGGGAGTCCAGTTAAACCTGTTCTCCTTTTCACCGAGTCTTCAGCACGTCAGTCCCGAACCCAGGTTGCTAGTCCACTAACGAACCGGACCGACGGCGGCAGCTCAAAATGTCTTCCGTTACACACAGCAGCTGTCAAAGAACCGGGAGCAGGAGGTCTCACTCCGACTCGAATTCTCGGCACCGAAACATGATGAAAAGAGCTTACTGATGGCAGCGATCCACTCGCGAAACAGGAGGTCCCACTCTGTGTCAAATCCCCGGCACCGAAATGTGCAAACAGCACAATAACAGCAGAGATCCACCTACGGGAGGTCTCACTCCGTCTCAAATCCCCGGCTCCGAAATATACAAACGGCTTAACGACGGCAGAGATCCACCTGTGTGAACAAGAGGTCTCGCTCTATCTAAAATTTGCAGCACCGAAACGTGAAACGGCACAATGACGGCAGAGATGCACCTAATGGGAGCAGGAGGGCTCACTCTGACTAGAATTCACGGGACCGAAACATAAAAACAGCTTGATGACAGCAGATCCACCTGCTGCAGAACCTCCAGAACATTCAGCAGCTCACTGAGTTCAGAACTAAAATTATCCTCAGATGTAGCTCAAACATTGACCAGTTTCCAGCTCTTATAACAGTTTACCCAACAAATTAATGAGTGACTGTTAATAAACTCATTTGAATACGAACACCTGATCCAAGACAGAAACCTGTGAAAATGTAGTCTGTTTTTATTTAACAGACAAAAGTAAAGCAAACAAACAGATTTTATCATTTCATGGCAACAACACCATTTTAAAAATGACAAATTCACATTTTCCTTGTGTTACAGTGATTAAAAAGTTAACTCCTTGAGGAATATTTGATGTTTCCTCTGTAAGTGTGGGTTTTCCTGTTTAAGGAAGTCTTGGATGAGCTTCAGATGGTTCTGTGGTGACAGGATCTGCAGCTGCAGACCTGACAGCAGCTCTTTCAGCCACTAGATGACACTCTTTAGCTTCCGATCATTTCCACAATCTTCAGCTGATAAAATGTGAATCCAGCAGCTGGTTCCATCAGGAGCCTGTTAGCTCCTCTTTAAAGATGGGTTCTGTTGGCCTCCTGTTTCTGCCTCCGCCTGCCTCGTTCCCTTCATCCATCCAGCTGACATGTTTCACTGTGACTGAGCTCAGAGAACGTTTTTGTCAGTCAGCTCGTTAAGCAAACGCTGAAGGAGGAATATTTATAATTTAGTTCCGTTAGAAAGCCTCAGAATGTACCTGAAAAGCTTTGGGGTCATAACTTTGAACAATCAGTGATGCAAACATCAACTTCTCTGGAGCTCAGTAGGATTTTGGGACTTCCTTCGTGATCTAAGCTGACAAAATACTATTACCTGAGTACTAATACTACCACACAAACCTGCTGCTGGAGGCCGTCACCGAAGTCGTCCTGAGGGACACCCACAGCAAACAGATGCTTGTTGCTTTTAAATGGGATCGTTTATTTCTTTTTCCTTTTTAGAGGAGCAAAACTTCAAAATAAGAGCATGACCCCACCCTCTCTTTACAGAAATCTTAAAGGTTTCTGAGAAAATCTTTAATCTTGATGTTTGACGCAGGTCTTTCTGTTTCAGGACAAACTACTTTTAAACTTTTATTTTTATCAGTACATTATTTATTTATTTATTGAAGCGAAGTTTGTTTTGTTAGGTTGTTTGAATATCACACCTTGTTTGTGGTTCTAAACCTTCATAGATCCTGACAAACAGCAGCCAGTACTTCTGCAGTACCTGGTTCTGTCCACTGTGGGGCGCCCTGGTTCTGTTCAGGACGAGAGAAGAAGAAGAAATTAAACCAGGTTTTAGATTCAAAAAGCTTCAAAATACTGAAGAGCTTTTGTTAAAGTCTGCTGCTTTTAGAATGCGGTTCTGGTCAAAGCTGGAAAGCTGTTCGGTGCCACGGCTGATCCTGACCGGGTTTATGAAGGTTCTGCTGCGCTCCGGCCCGACACCGGTTCTGAAGCTGGTGTCAGTCAAGTCAGAAGGTCTCCAGGGTGTTCTAATGAGAACTGAAGACCCGAAAGGATCTAAAGGAGGTTCTCAGAGATCTGATCAGGTTTTAGTTTTCTAAAGGTCTACTTTAATGAATCTACAGACCACCTTAAAGGGCTCCAGAGTTTTAGAAGAGGTCCACTGAGAGTTCTGATTGTAAAGAGGATCCAGAAGAACCTCTGGGGCTTTCTGAGAAGATAAATATTGCTTAGTTTAGAGTCCTTGAGGAACTTGACGAGTTCTTCCAGTAGAACTTTCAGGATTTAAGGTAGTTCTTGGTGTTTAACGGTCTGATGATTCACCTCGGGAGTCTGTCCTGGGGTTCCTCCGGAGTGTATTCTGGGGTTCCTGGTCTTTGGTTCTGAGGAGGTCCTGGTTTTTGAGGGTTCCTGGGTTAAAGGTTTTGAAAGATGAGATCTCCTGAGAGGATCGATGAGGTTCATGTGGATTTAAAGGTTGAAATTCAGGTTCTGGACTTGATGAGCCATTAGCTGCGGCGGCCATCTTGACACGAGTTGGCTGGTCCAGTGATTCGTGATATTTTGCTAACAGACTCAAACACTACGGCCCACTTCGCAGCAGTTTCCAAATATTTAAACAGATTTGATGGAAAATATTTAAAAATCCGATAAAAATAAAATTGTTTGACTTACATCTACAGTAGTGTCTTCCTCTTCATCATCTTCATCCCTGACATGTTTGCAGCGTCTCACTAATTTTTTTCACACACATTTTTTTTAATTTTTTTTTTTTTGGTTTCCAGACGTTTGTGTTTCCCAGGAGGACAGCAGCGGGCTAAAGGAGGATAAATATTTAATCAGCGCTGCTCTGGAGTTTCTGCTTAATTAGAGGAATTCAGACTAAAACTCTGAAGCCGGAGCCGTCTGCAAACATCTCCCACAAATGATCACTTTTATTGTTTTTATTCTGGATTGGAGCGACACGTTTCACAGCAGAGTGAATTCAGACCCTGATCTTATTAGCATCTGTGTGTGTGAGCGTGTGTGTGTGTGTGTGTGTGTGTGTGTGTGTGTGTGTGTGTGTGTGTGGGGGGGGCACCATATGTCTGCGTGTAAAAAGCACAAATCGGTGCCAAACGTGCGCAGCGCTCGTGTCGGGCAGCCTGATGACAGAGGAGATTATTCTGCATGGGACCAGTTAATCCTGCAGAAATCTGTCAGTCGCTGCCTGTCGCCCGCCACTGGCAGGTAGGTGACAGTGTGTTAGTCTGTCTGTTAGCAAAATATCTGAGTCGCTGGATGGGTTTATTTAATTCAGCAGGTTAACAATTAGAGTCAATCTGAGTCAAGATGGCCACCACAACTAATCCACTTGAATAAATCCTAAATATAAATATAACTGATATGGAGGTGTGGTGGTAGCTGAAAGTCATCCCTAATAGATCTGAAGACTGAACCAAAATGGTGCTGATTCTGTCAGCTCTGATCTGCTCACGGTTCTGTAGAACTGAGCCAGTGGTTCGGTTCTGATGGACCGAGCAGCAGGAGGCTGCCTGCTGCTCACACCTGCCTCCCCCTCCCCCCCTCCCCCTCCCCCCTGTGTCATGTGACATTATTCTCACCTGTTAACTTTATTTCCTGCAAACGCTCTGAATCCCTTATTTGGGGCATGCTTTGCAAAACAATGACGTCACGGGAGGCTTCGGCCAATCGGAAGGCAAAAGTGAGGCACTTATTCAAAGGAGCTGTCCTTATTTGGGCATGTCCCCGCCCCTCTGCCGCTCCACGCGGTCCCCCAGGGTCTGGGAGCCCTGAACCCGGGAAAAGGAGCTGTCCTCCGGGACAGCGGAGCCATAAAGAGCCGGGGAGGGAGGGAGGAGCTGCCCACTCCCCCTGCTGTCCCCCCGGGACCCGCAGCCCGCCTCGGTCCGGCCCTGCTCCGTCTTCCTCATCAGTTCAGCTCTCTCCTTTCTGAAGCTGCTTCGGGTTTTTTTTATCCCACTTTTTGATTTTTTTTTTCCTGCGCGGCTCGGGCTCCCTCTCCGGTCCCGGTCCGGCTCGGTTCTGCGCGGTTCTCCCTCCGCTCCGCCCTCCTGAACTTCACTCGGAGGTTTGAAAGCGCCGAACCGCGGCGGGGATCTAACAGCAGCGCGGAGAAACCCAGAGGAATCCGGGGCTCTGCTCTGGATCCGGACCCGGGACTCCTGTGTCCCCCCTGCCCCTCCCCTCCTCTTCCTCCTCCTCCTCCTCATCACTCCTCTTTTCTCCACCTTAATCCAGGTGGTCCTTTGGCTGCCTGAGCGGCTCTTTCAGGGAGGATTATTCTTCATCTTCTGACTCGGTTCTGGTGCTGCTCCCAGAAGGACGTTTTGATGTTCTCCATCCAGGACAGCCTCCCCCGGGGGGCCCTGACCATGAAGGAGGAGCCGCTCCCCACCGGCATGACCCCGGTCCGCTCCTGGATGCAGGGCGCGGGGATCCTGGACGCGAACACGGCGGCCCAGAGGTAAAACCCTGCTGTCAGAACCGAGCCGAGCTCGGTCCGGTGGAGGGGGGAAACTTTCAGGCAGATGGGTAGAGTCAGAACCTCTGGTTCTGGAGAACATCAGGTTAAAGTCGGGGGACAGTCAGGGTTTATTTATTTGAATAAAAACAGAAAATAAATCTGAAAGCTATCGGAACCAGAACTTATCAGGTCCAAGAAGTGACGTTTGGTCCACTTTAAAGCAGCCGAACCTTCAGGTCTGAATTAAACTCGGAGTTTGGACGGAATCCTGGAAGATTTCACATTTAAATCCGACCCGAGCAGCGCAGCTCGTCTCGGCCCGGTTCGGTGCCAGCAGCTGCCCGGTCCTCCCGGAGCGAGCGGCCGAACGGCTCCCCGAACCGCGAGCATCATTTTAAACCCAAAAGGTTTAACTGCGAGCCTCCGGAACCGAAGTTCTGCTCATTTCGAGCCGTTTTTAGCCGGATTTTACACGGAGTTCGGTCCGTGCCGCGCTCCGGGAGTACCGGAGAAAACTCAACTTCTTTATCCTCCTGCTCCCAAACTAAAGCTCCTAAAATTAAATTTATTTCATGGACTTTTTACAAATTAATATAACAAATAAAACCTAATTTAACAGATTAAATTACTGTCATTTTAAATCGTTTTTATTCTTAAATGTCACGAGTTAAAGCTGAGTAAAATATTTTAAAACCGGTTTTTAAATCTAAAAATGTTTAATTTGTTTGGCTTGAAGTTCGGTTTAAAATCAAGTTTATTTTAAAATTATAATTATTAAATGAAAAAATCAGAACCCTTAAAGCTCCGCATGTTTCTGCGCCTTCATCCTGAATTATCTCCTGAATTTAATTTTATTTTAAATTCATCAGAATTATTTTCTGCTGATGTTTGCAGCTTAAATTAATCTCCAAAGTCTGCAGCAAATTCCAGAAATATTTACGGTTTTTTATTTGACACTTTATAATAAAAAGTGCGGTTTTTGAGTTTAATTTAGATTAAAAAATAGATTTTCTTCTTTAAAAAGCTTAGAATAAAAAAAATCATATTTATTTAAGAAGTCTGAGGCCCAGAAATTAAAGATAAAAACTTCTTTGGTTTTTAATAAATCTGGTTTAGTTTCTTGTTTAAAGTCTTTTTGCATCACTTTAAAATGTTCCTCAGAAACAAACATTTATCAGGATAATTCAGTTTAATTCAGAATTAAATCAGGTGTGTGTGTTTGTAGCCAATCAGATTCAGGATAAAATGAAAACCTTTGATTTAAAATCTGTGAATAAAACGAGTCTCTGAGGAAGAACGTCAGGATTAAACCGTGAAAACAGACGAGAACGGAGATGAATTCTGTCAAACATCCGGTGAGGGCATGCAGTCGTCTGACAGCCGGTGTTTAACCAGCCGAAGAGCAGCCGAAGCAGCCGAAGCAGCAGAATCTGAGGGGAACCAACGGCAGCTTCAGATAAAAACCCAGAATGGTTCCGAAGTTCAAACTGATTTAAAGATGATCCAGCAGAGTTCAGCCTGAACCCTCAGTTCTCCAACCTTTCAGGTTCTGACCCGTAGAACCAGCAGCAGGGAGTGTCTTTAATCAACCCGTTCAGAACAGGTTCAGGTCTGACCCACAGTGGGTCCCGAGCCTGACTTTTAGATTAATTCAATCAACCAGAACCGGGCCGACCCGTTCCAGTGTTCTGATTCTGACCCGAGAAGCAGCTCCTCTGGATCCTTCTGAGACCTTCAGGGTTCCATGAGCTGATTTTAGGAGAACCTGAAGCCTTTATTTTCAGAGACACGAGTAAAAAACGGTTCAGTTTGTGTCTGTCCCCATGTCTCTGTCCTCGTGTCTCTGTCCCTGTGTCTCTGTCCTCATAAAAACTGCACAGTGGTAAAGGTCAGGGAGTCATGGCCGACCGTTTCTCCTTCAGTTTAGTTGAGGTGAGTCGTTGATGGATCATCCTCAGGTGCTTTACCTGCAGAGGAGGAACCTTCTTCTGGTGGATTTTTAACATTTTGAATCTGCTCTCAAACGTGTCGCAGCTTCGGCAGCAGGAGCAGATGTTTAAAACGGAAGAAACTGTGATAAACTGTCACAGAATTTATTTAAACGTCCAGAAATGATAAATATTTCTGTCTGAATGAAAACAGAAGAATCAACCTAATTCTTCAGTTTTACCTTTAAGTTGTTCACATCTGTCCAGATGTTCTGCTGATTTAATCAGTTTAGGATTTAAAATGTCAAAATAAAAGACACGTTTCACAAACATGAAACTAAATTAAAAATTTAAACCAAAAACTTCCTCTTTTTTATTTATTAAGACGTTTCTCACGCTGATTATTTCAGATTTAAAGTTTGTCACTTTGCTCAAATCTGACATGAAGAAAATATAAAATATTAACAGAAACTCTGTTCTGAACAAAATAAACTTTAATGTGATCATCTGTCAAACTGCAAACACTCTGATTTAAATGAATAAAATCATCTGAATCTGTAAAAGACAGGACGTTTACACATTAATATCCAGATTGTTTATTATTATTATTTATTTATTCTGATTAGAGTTAAAGTTTATTCTTGTCAAACAGCAACAATTTCATATTTTAATTTAAAAATAAATAAATCTGTGTTTGTAGTTCAGTTGGAAACAAATCCTTCAGTTTTTCAGCCTGAATTACCTTCGTGTTAGAGCTTCTGATCACATCAGTCCTCTGATTTCCAGATGTTCAAACAGCCCTTAAACGCCTCATGAAGTCTGGCTGCTGCCGAAGGTTTGAGCGAATAATTCAAACCGTCGGAGTTTGTTGTTAATTAACCGGATTAAAGCTTTATAAGCAGAGGAATCCTCAAGATTAATTCTTTACATTAATGCTTTGTTTTAGTTTTTCCTGCAGGTCATTGAACGCCTCATTTCAGCTAAATTTAAACAGCATTTATTCAAAGTTCATCAGCCGAGTTCATGAAAAAAACCTTTATAAACAATATTTTAACAAACTGACAAATTAATCCAATTTATTTGTAATTATTTTACCGGACATGGACGGTCAAACCTGTCAGAAACAACTTTTAAAGAAGTTTCAGGATTTTACCAGACGTGGAAACAGAAGTTGTTGTTTTAAAGTGATTTTAGTCACACAGCTCTGTTTAAAATGGAGTTTCTGGCTAATTTTTATCAGAAATAAAGGATTAAATCTGACCTGATGGTGACGTTTGGAAATATAAATGTCGATTTAAACAAAGGTTTAGGGTTTTACCGTGTGTGGAAACACGGCGCTCCCAGAAACCGTTTCAGTTTCAGACCTGATGGTCATTTTAGGAAACACGAGTTTCCTGATTTCTCCGTCCGTGACGTTTGTTACGTGTAAATGAAGTGATTCAAGCAGACCTGATGGTCACATTTAGGTTTCAGGCTGTAGAAACAAACGTTAAAAAGCAGTTTGACGCTGATTTGACAACATGAAGGCCTGATTTTTACCGTCTGTGGAGAATGAAAGCTGACCCGATGGTCACCTTTGGACAGGGTTCCTGGTTGTTGTTGTTGTTGTTTACAGTTTGGGGTGTCTCATCAGGTCTCATCAGGTCTCATCAGGTGTGGTTTTACTGGCCTTAGAAACTTCTCCTGATGATCGAGAAGCTTTGCGGTGACTTTAACAGACGTAAAGACGGCTCGTTTCCATGACAGGATTCAGGCAGAGGGGGCAGCCGAGGATTAAAGGTGACCCGCTGATAACCTCTGCAGACAGTTCTTGTTTTAACGAAGACTTTGGGTGATTTTAGCGGACGTGAAGGGTTAAACTTTTAGAAACGGCTCTGGGTTCAGAGGAGGATTTTACCGAACATGGAAACAGTTCTTCAGTTAAAGAAAAGCTTCAGGAGGATTTTACCAGACATGAAACAGAACTGGGGGCGGCGCGGTGGAGCAGCGGTTACAGCTGTTGCCTCCCAGCAAGAAGGCTGCAGGTTCGCTTCCCGGCCTGAAGCCTTTCTGAGTGGAGCTTACATGATCTCCCTCTGCTCACCTGGGTCCACTCCGGTTTGCTCCCACAGACTGTGAACATGGAGGTTAGGGACACGAGTCAGAGGACGGGGAGGACAAACAGGACATGAAGGACATGGAAGCCGTGTTCGGGGCATCCTTGGCGGACATAAAGCGTCTGTGTTGTTGTTGTTGTTGTTTGCATCATGTTGTGTAAAGTTTGAAGCCCATCTGTGTTCATCCTGACACACGTCCTGTTTAGAAGGTTTCGGCTGATTTCACCGGATGTGGAGGATTAAACTCGTCCCGTCAGTCTTATCTGGAGACGGCGTTAGTTTCAGGTCAACACGCTGTGGGGGGGTGAAGTGTCTGGGTGGGGGTTTGTTGTTGTCTCAGTCATTAGATAAAACTTCCTGTTAAACACGGAGAGGAAGACGTTCCTCAGGTGGATGTTTCAGTTTCCAGAACCCCCCCAGAGGCCTCGGTGTCCTCGGTGGATTCTTCTTCTCTTGATGTTCCATCAGACCTTCTTCTTCTGTTGCTTCTGTCGGTTCCTGCTCAGGCTTCAACGGTCCAGTTTGGGTTCTAACTCCAGGATGAGAGAAGTTCTGATAAACGTTGGTTTCCAGATTCTGTTCCTCATTTTATTTCCTAAAAGATAAAACTCAAGTTTTCTGACAAAAACTCAGACAGCTGAGTATCAGTCGACCTGCAGCGATGTGCGCTTTGATATTTGAAGCTGCGTCGCAGAACCCAGGGAGGTTCTACGTATCAGAACCTGATTAAAAATCTGTTTTTTATCAGGTTCTAAAATTATTCAAATCTAAACAAAAACAGAACAGATTCCACTGAACCATTCTTTATTATCTAAAAACAAAATGGAGAAGAAGTGAGTGAAGAACCAGTTCCAGCTACTGACCCAACAGAACCCAGCAGAACCAGGTTCCAGCTCCTGACCCAACAGAACCCAGCAGAACCAGGTTCCAGCTCCTGACCCAACAGAACCCAGCAGAACC
>NC_051438.1:30048806-30049753 GCF_001649575.2 Kryptolebias marmoratus | reverse complement strand
CCCACTCTTCTTTCCAGCGTTGCTTCAGCTCAGCTCTCTGAGGTTCTGGTTCTGGTTCTGGACCGTTCTGCTGTGTTTGGGATCATTGTCCTGTTTGTTGGACAGATGGCCTCACATCTGACTCCAGAATCAGCCCAAACCATCAGCCCTCCATCACCGTGCTGACAGCTGGGAGGAGCTGTTTCTGCTGATACGCAGCTTGGTGTTCTCCAGACATCCTGTGGTGCATTATGGGTAAACATGTCAAAGGACATTGTTTCTGAAGTCCGATTGTTTGGATAAAACCTCTAAATCCTGTGGAAGCAGTGGGGGTGGACCTAAAAATGTTCTGATGAAGCGTATCGGACCACTGAGCTCGACCCGGCAGCTGGAAAGAAGCTTCCAGAGCGAAGCTCCGCCTCCAGAGAGCGTTGCTCCGCTCTGAGCCAATCACAGGCACAGAAAATCTGCAAAGAGTGAAGCTGATATGTGTGTCGGAGAGGAGCAGGTGACCACACTGAAGGTGTGTGTTTGACAGCCTAACGGATGAGTTTCAGCAGAAACGGCTGACGAGAGAGAAGCTGCAGCTGTGTTTGTTCGGCTCCCATCAGGAGAGAAAAATGATCCCCCAACCTGAAAAATGTTGCATCCAGATGAAGCAGAGAGAGACACCTGCAAAGTTCAGATTTACAGGGCCCTGAACGCACCGTGCAGGAGCCTATGACAGGGTTTGTGTTTTTAGGTCAGGAGAGGTTTGACAACAGAACTCAGATTTACTGAAACCCTGAATGCATCACAGAGACGCAAGTCTGTAAACAAGATTTCATTATTTATTAAAAAAACAAAATAATATCAGGAACTGAATGATCCGTTAGGAGCTCTAAACCTGGTCCTGTTGGAGCTCTAAACCCGGTCCTGTTGGAGCTCTAAACCCGGTCCTGTTGGAGCTCTAAACCCGGTCCTGTTGG
>NC_051438.1:30045499-30047368 GCF_001649575.2 Kryptolebias marmoratus | reverse complement strand
CCTGTTAGGAGCTCTAAACCCGGTCCTGTTGGAGCTCTAAACCCGGTCCTGTTGGAGCTCTAAACCCAGTCCTGTTGGAGCTCTAAGCTCAGAGTTTAAACAGGAAGTTGGTCTTTAATGACTGAGCTGAGGTTTTAGATCTTTAACAGTTTTTAAACAAGCACAGGTTAACCTCTGTGTAAAGGTGTGAATCACCATGACAACCAGCTGAGTGTTTCTGTCAGTCCTGAAGTATCAGAGATGTTGATGAGCTGTTTGGTTGATCAGGAACATTCATAAATAAAGAGTTAATTTGGTTTCATTAGTTCACCTGAACAAACAGCTGCAGGTCGCAGCAGTTTGACGCCTGTAAAACCTTTCTTACACTTTGATCCTCCGTACGGTGAACGAGCTAACGAACCCACACACACACACACAAACTCACACACACACACACACACAAACTCACACACACACACACACACACACACACACACTCACACACACACACTCACAGAGCGAGCGCGTGCAGCAGCGCCTCAGTCTGAAGACTAATTTGTGGGTAATTGCAGCATGACAGGAGCAGCATCGAGCCTCCAGCCTCTCGCTCTAATTAGGAATGACACACACCATTAAGGTGCACAAATGGAAATCAGCCAGGGGGCGTGTCCTCTCTGACCACCACCAGAAAACCCCCACAATGCACTGTTAGTCCTTTAGTCCTCCTTTAAAAGGTCCGATTTTATAAAAACATCACACCTTCACTCATGTAATCTGATTACTTTGTTTTACTCTGATGCTTGATTAAAACAAAGTCTCTGTTTTAAGAAGAAATCCGGTGAAATGTCAGTCAGGAGGAGAGTTCTGACCCGCTGGGATCTCTGAAACGGGCCTGTTTGGGTTCAGAGGATCAGAGTTAAACAGACATGCTGGCTGTGGCGGCCATCTTGAATCAGATTGACTCCAGAGGTTAATCAGTTGTATGTTGGTGATATTTATTCCTTCAAGGAATTTTACTTTAATTGATGTTTCTTGAATCGGATTACTGTCCAAACATTGGTTCTGTTTAAAAACAATAAAACATAATTCTTGTTTTGTGTTGAGAGGTTTGATGGAGTCAGACGTCTGAAGCGTTCAGCGTTCAGTAAACAGGTTTTATTCACACCTGCAGGAGGTTTTTATATTCAGCCGTCAGGCTGCAGCGTTCCCCCCGGACCCGCAGACAGATCCGGGCTTTCAGGTTCTAAATCAGGTCCTTTGAGTCGGACCAGCAGGTGGAGATGATCCGTTCTGGGATCTCTGGATCCTCCTGGAATCCCAGAGAAGAAAGGATCGGCCCGTCAGGTTTTATTGCAGCGTGTGTGTGTGTGTGGCTCAGTAATTGTTTGCAGAGCGCTCCACACGACTCCTGCTGACCTTTAATTTCAGGCTTTGTGGTGGAAACGTGCAGACTGGCGTGTGTGTGTGTGTGTGATTTACACTCCGGGCATGTTTGAGCGAGTCGTGTGCCATCGATACTGTTTTTATTACACCTTGTGCCAAGTGCTAACAGCCGGGTACGAGTGGATGCAGCCGCAATTAGCATAATTGAAATCCTAATAACGCTGACGAGCTTTCTGAGAGGACAAGCGTCGCCGTGGCGATCAGCTGGCCGGCCTGCAGAGCATCCTGGGTAATTGGGATAATGGGTGGTGTAGAGGTGAGAGTGAAACTGGAGCCAAATCTACAACCGTTTGTCTCGATGTTGGGTGGGGGGTCTTCTTTTTAAACACGTTCAGAATCGACGTTTGAATCAGGAAGAAACCAGAAATAAGCTGTTTATATTATTGGAACCTTAATCCAGAAGTGGGCTGGTACTCTGCAGTACTCTGTGGTACTCTGCAGTACTCT
>NC_051438.1:30044055-30045399 GCF_001649575.2 Kryptolebias marmoratus | reverse complement strand
AAATCTTTTGTCCTCGGCGTATTGTCACCATGCAGTGTGCTGCTGCTTCTGATGGTCGTCAGCGTCACTAACTGAGCTGCAGGTGAATCATATAAACTACAGGTAAAAACAACTCGCTCTCCACTGTTTCTGACTGGGACAGGACAGGACAGGGGGGTCCTGGTCCTGGTCCTGGAGGACCTGTATCCTGCAGGTTTCAGGTGTTTCTCTGGGTGTGGTAGTAGCTGAGAGTCCTCCCCAGCACCAAGAGGCGGCGGGTGATATGCATTCCTTTAATTCAGGAGGATTATAAATGTGTTGAAGTGTGTCAGAAGTGACTGATGGCGTCTCTTCACCTGGAACAGGTGAGGTTTGTTTCCTGTGAAGGATTTATGGTTCTCGGTGTTCAGTGAAGGAGGATGCAGGGGGGCAGGTGTGAGGGAAACCAGATGTTCTTTGATAAGATCTGCGGTGGAAGTGTTGGGAGTTTTCCTCCGACGCACACCTGAGCTGCTCCTCCTGGAGTTGGTTCCTGTGCAGACCCGGCCCGAACGCAGCCAGTTCAACAAACCGGCCTACAAATGAGGCATTAAGCATCGGTAATGGGGGCGCAGAAAGGTCACGGCTGTATTAATCTGCCGTCTGGGGAATTCCACCCCCGAGTCCGGAAGCTGCGAGGCAAGTTTCCAAAAACAGACCCCTAGCAGGAATAAATATTCATCTATTGATCGGGAAGTGTTTCAGGAAACAAATGAGGCTGATGTGAAGATATTTGGCTGCAGGTTGGACCCCCCCTCCACCTCCCGCCGAACCCCAGGACAGCGAGGTCCTGCAGGCTGAGGTCAAAGGTCACCTCCTTCAGTCTCCTTCAGAGAGGATTTTAGATCAGAAGTCAGAGCTTCCTCCTCTTCTGGTGTCTGGTTGAAAACATTAAATTTGTTTGTTTGTAATCATGCTCTCTGGGACCTTTCAGCCAGAAGATGATCTGAAATTAGAAATTATCTGTGAAAAACAAACATTCCTGCAGATCCAACATCCATCAATGTTCTTCTCTAAAGCCCAACAGGAACGTCCTCTGTGATGATCTAATATATGACAGAAACACTCTTATTTTGAAGAGTATCTGTGAGCTTTATTGTGAAACTCCAGGTTCAGTCCTCTTCCTGTTCCTCTGAATCCTCCTGAACATCAGAACTCTGATTACAGATGACAGGAAGGATCTGTGGGGGCGGCCATGATAGAAACATAGAGCTCCAACAGGACCGGGTTTAGAGCTCCAACAGGACCAGGTTTAGAGCTCCAACAGGACCGGGTTTAGAGCTCCAACAGGACCGGGTTTAGAGCTCCAACAGGACCGGGTTTAGA
>NC_051438.1:30035933-30042352 GCF_001649575.2 Kryptolebias marmoratus | reverse complement strand
TTAGAGCTCCAACAGGACCGGGTTTAGAGCTCCAACAGGACCGGGTTTAGAGCTCCAACAGGACCGGGTTTAGAGCTCCATCAGGACCAGGTTAGAGCTCCTAAGGGGAGTTCTCTGGTCCTGGTGGAGACTCAGGGTTTGATGTATCTTTTATGGTTCTCTGAAGTGTCACAGATCTGTTCTCCACTGATTGTCAGATTAAAATCTTTATCTGACGGCTTTAGATCTAATTTGCTCTTCAAAAATAAGAACTTTGACACGAGATGTTTATTTTATGAACATATTTGATATTGAAGTTGAACTGATTAAATAAAATCAAACCATCTTTATAAATAAACTCTGAGCTCAGAGTCAATCAGATGAATGAAAATCCTTCCTGCTGACAGATCGAGCTCCTCTGTCTGACGGTTCTCTGCAGAACCTGTGGAGGTTCTTCTGGGTGGTTTCAGTCCTTTAACTTCAAACAAACCGATTAAAGATGCAAACATCAGCTCGAGTCCATCACATCAGATTTCAACAAAACAAAAACAAGTTGTCTCTTTTTTATTTTAATCCTCCTAAATGTGATAAATCAAGATGAAAATAATAAAACTCCAAACATTTAAATGTTTCAGCTAATTTTGATCAACTTTTATTTAATATTAAACATTTTTTTAACCATTTCAGAATAGAAGTTTGTTTTAATTGAAGTCTTTTGTTGGTGTTTGGTGTCAGACGCTCGCAGCTGAGTCGCAGCTCGTTAATTATCCGAGCCCAGTTCACGGAACGACGAGTTCATTCATGTTGAAGTGAAAATGAGATCAGGCAGAAATAATGAAGCCGTCAGTCTGAACCAACATCCTGATCCTTCAAACTTTATGATGTTTACTAAACTGGACCTTTGAGGCTGCTCAGGTCCGACAGGTTCATGGTTCTGATGTCACTTCCTGTTTGTTCTGATTGTTGCCGACAGAAGTAAACTCAGGTAAATCTGTGAAAACTAATTATTCTGACGTCTGAGGCAGGAATCAAACACCCGGCACAGTTTCATCCCTCGCTGTAAACTGAACACCAGCCGTGTTCTTCTAACACTTTTATTCTGTTTTTTCTAAAACACAGACAGTGAAGAATAACGATGCTTTAATTGTGTATTTTTACTGTGAAGGAAAGTGAGTGTTTGCTGATGCTAACGGAGAACCTCTGTGTTTCAGTGGCGTGGGTTTGGCCCGAGCTCACTTCGAGAAGCAGCCTCCGTCCAACCTGAGGAAGTCCAACTTCTTCCACTTCGTGCTGGCGCTGTACGACCGGCAGGGCCAGCCCGTCGAGATCGAGAGGACGTCCTACGTGGACTTCGTGGAAAAGGACAAGGTGACGACACGTTTCTCCTCAGAAGATTTACACGCTGTAACACAGGGGGGTCAAAGGTCAAGAGGCACAGCATGTCCTCTTTACTGCAGTCTGAGTTCTGCTGCTCTATCACTGAAGAACCTCCCTTTAAATTCAGCCAGAACATTATGACCTCCGGCAGGTGGAAATGCATCTTGTTACCATGGTTACCTGTGAGTGGGTGGGGTCTATCAGGCAGCAGGTGAGCTTCCTCCTTGTTAGAAGTAGCAAACCAAACTGATGGGTCAGAACATGTCCAGACCAGCAGATCTGTGGGATGTTTCTGGTCTGCAGGAGTCAGAACCCACCATCAGAGGTCTATGGAGAACCAGAGGTTCCTGGTCTGCAGGAGTCAGTCGAAGGAGAACCAGAGGACCAAAGACAGGGTCGAGGTTCTTCGGACCACGGAGTGATGTGGAAACAAAGTTCTGGTCTGATGACCATAAGGAGGATCGTGGGTCTCTTACCTGAGGAAGACACAACACCAGGTGCATTGTGGGATGCTTTGGACAAAGATCTGCTGGGAAACTTTGGGTCCTGCTGTGGATGTTCCTTTGACCCGTAGAACCTACCTAAACAAAGTCCACCTATTCTTCATGGAGGACCAACAACAAGCTTGAGGTTCTGACTCCAGTCAGATGTTCTTGACAAACGGGCCCAATCCACGAGGTCCCGCCTCCAGAGGGCCTCAGCAGGCCTTCAAGGGTTGTAATGTTTTGGCTGATTGCTGTAACTCCATTGAGGTTTGCTGCCAATAAAGTCTGATAGCTGTTCATCAGATTGTGACTAAGAGTGGTGGAAACATCCAGGCAGGTTTGGGATGTTTGTTCTTTGATCGGCTGCCAGCTGGCATCAGATCCTCCGCCCACTCGCTCACCCCACCTCTGCTTTGACCTCTAGTCTCTCGGCCCAACGCGCTGGGACCGAGCCAACGCCGGCAGGCGCCGCTGGCACCGAGCGGCCGGCCGACGTTGGCTCAGATGGGGGAGAGGAGTGAAATAAAACGGGGAATAAAAGGAGAGAAGAAGGACGGGAGGAAGGTCAGCAGAGAGGGATGCTTAAAAACGGGTGTGATCAAAGATTCCGATTAATTTGATTCCGTCTCGCTGTCCTCGCTGTCCTCGCTGTCCTCGCTCGACAGGAAGCTGGGTCCAGGTTCTGTCAGAGGAACCTGCGTACCTCCAGGATGATCTCCAGGGTCCTTATTACTTTAATTTAACTGAAAACAAACATCCACGTTTTAAAATGGCTTCAGGCTGAATTCACCTGTTAACCCCACGGCGTTCTGTGGCGGCCATGTTGGATGTGTCATGTCCAACGTAGAACCGTTAAATAACCGTTTTCTGGTGGGTTTTGTTGAACCCGAAGCAGAGCTGCAGGAAAGTTTCAGAGTGAGCGTGTTCAGGTGGATTTATTCTCAGGAAACCTTCAGCTCATCCAGATAGAGGCTGACGGGACTTTATCGTGTTTCAGCTTCTAACTGTTCTTGTCTCTGTGTGGCAGGAGTACAACGGAGAGAAAACCAACAATGGGATCCACTACCGGCTACAGCTGCTCTACAGCAACGGTAAGACCCGCCGCCGCCTCAGAACAGTTCTGATGACCCGGGAACGTCCAGCCGTTCATCCCTGCTGTCCAGTTAAAGTCCAGACAAAAAGGGACAAATCATCCAGATGAAGGAAACACAACAGATCTGGGCTCGGGTCAGGGTTCTGGGATGGTTCTGTGATGGTTCTGGGCTTGGGTCAGGGTTCTGTGAGGGTTCTGGGCTCGGGTCAGGGTTCTGTGATGGTTTTAGGAAGTGGTTTCTGGGCCTGCAGGACTGCAGGTTCAGTGGTTCTGTCCGGTTCCTCTCTACGTGTTCTGCAGGCTAAGTTCTTGCAGAGCGAAGCCACCGGAGACGTTTTTTCCTCCTTAGATCGGCTGACATTAAACTTAAATGAAGCCTTTTTTTCCAGATTTGCAGCATCGACTGATGAAGGCGAGTTAATGACCCCCCCCCGCCAGACGAGCCGGGCCGAGCGGGTCGGCAGGCCGATGATTTAGTTTACATATTAAAGGTCACTTCACTGGATGGGAAGTTGAACTCGGCTTTAAGTCTGGAAAAAGTTTCTCATTATCAGAACCGCAGACATCTGGAATCTCTGACAGAGCCGAGTTCTGTTCCGTGCATTGGGTTGGTGCTGATTGGAAACACACGGCTCGGTTCTGTTCTGGCCGTAATGCTCTCAGACCCCTGCAGGAGTGGCAGATAAAGTGGCACATAAAGGAACGTTTTCTTGCAGAGCGGGATAAATCACTCGGATTAGCGTTGCTCCGAGGTAATTGACCTCATCTGCAACCGGGACGGATAGCCGCCATTTAGGCCGCAGACTGAGGAGTGAATCATGTCAATTAGGAAGCAGAGGAAGCTGCGAGGCAAACGGCCCGAAACAAAAACCCACAGCATCCGGTACAATTAGAGCCGCCGCGCCGCTAACAGGTGTTCCCTGCCATCTCCTTCCTCCGCCCCACGCCGCGCTCGTGTCACATTTACGCCCGGATGCATCGCTAATAAAAGACGAGCCGTCCTGATTGATATTTAATTTGTCGGAGGATGAGGATTCCTTGTTCTCCTGGAGGAAGACGGCGGCGGGGGGCGGTTAACGGCGGCCCGTCCCATAAATAATAAACAGCTAATGTTAGTGTTTGCAGAGGGAGGGGGGGGGGGAATCCACGGCCAGGACATAAATAAGACCACCGCTCAGTTACAGCACATTATTAGGAGACTTCATGGAATTAGCATAAAGGCTAATGCATGTATGCATGTTGTTTTTGTCTCATTATTGTTGTGTCTTTCAGGCATCAGGACGGAGCAGGACCTCTACGTTCGGCTCATAGACTCCATGACCAAACAGGTGAGGCAGCTCTACCTGTTCACCACAAACACTGCTTCAGGTCAAAGGTCGGCTGTCTGACAGACCAGACAGAAGTCCTGAATCAGCCGAACGTTTTCATTAACAACCGATGAGGTTTAAAACTAATTTATTCAGCTGTAATCTAAACCACATGTCAAACTAAAGGCCCGCAGGCCAGATACGGCCCTTCTAACATCTTTATCCGGCCCCCAAGATAACCTTAAAAATCAACCTGTCTCAAACCAAATCAAACTTCATGAAATCATTGGACCCAGTTCAAGATGGCCGCCATGGTTAAACTCTGTCACGAGTTAAATCTGTACTCCAAGAGTTTCAATAAAAGCTGTCCACTGCATCATGAGATATTTTGATGGACGCTGAAGATGGTCGCCCGTCATTTGTGGCGGCGGGCGATATCAAACCTACGAGTCTGAGGAGCGTCTCAGGCTGTAACTTATCGCTCTGTCTCCTGGTGAACAAAGAGAAACTCTGAGATCGTAGCAAAGATTAGTGAAATAAACGTGTGAAGCTCCAGTGAAACACGGAGAACACAGAGGTGATTTAGAGAACATCTGTTCTCAGAGACGCAGCAGAGTTTTACCGCCGTGTGTGTTATATGTGTGAAGTTTCACCCGCTGTAAGCTTCTCTCTGATTGGCTCATCGCTCTGACTCTAAACGAGCAAACTCAGGTTCATTTCATAAAGTTTGATTTATAGAAACAAACCAGGCTGAAAACACGCAGCTTTAAAAACAAATGGTTCCTGGACTCCAGGCTGGTTTTCAAACTGGTTTCCTGGTATTCAGACTGGTTTTCAAATTAACAATCTGGTTTCTAATCTGGTTTCTCTTCTGTTTGACTCTGAAACTGAACTCTCTCAGATGTTTTGGAAACTTCTTGATCTTTCCTTGAAACTTTAAAGTATTTTTTTTAGTCTCAGCTTCTCCTTTTTAAACGTTTGTAGACCCGGCCTCCTCCTCCTCCTCCTCCTCCTCCTCATTACGTTGCTGAACTCGAGCAGCTCTGATGGGTTTTCCTTCCAGCCGGTGTAACTCGGCCCTCAGCTCCCCACAGATCCTCCCACCTTTCCGGTTTTCACTCGCTCAGAACCCCCCAGTGGGATTTCCACCTGTGAACGACTTTACCGCCAACAAAAACCCACAAATATTTCCAAATTCCTGTCGGTCCGACCTCCCAGCCTCCGTCAGCTCCAAGTCCTCCTTTTTCCCGTCAGGATGATTTCCCCGACAGCGGTCGACTTCACCAAGCGGGTCAGGCTGTCTGTTTATGACCCGCTGCAGATGGATCAACAGCTCACTGTTACAGGAAGTAAAACCTGCTCTGAGATCGGGTCATGTGACCTGACGTGTCGTGTTCAACCCCGAGTCGTCGTCAGACACAAACATGCGGCCTGTCGGCACGTCGCCGATCGATGTCCCAACCAGCTCTCCAACAAAGCGCCGGCCGATCAATAGGCTCTAATGCGGCACGGCGACGGCACACTGGAGACAATAATCATGACACCTCCTCCTCCTCCTCCCCCTCCCCCCACATTGCAGTCGGACCTGACAGGTCGGCTGGAGTCCCCGCGGATCGATGAGGCCCCGCCGAGTTCCTGTCAGTGGCCTCGCATCCAACGAGGAGTCGCATTAATGCTGATTGGACGGAGCAGCGGCGCAGCAGCACGGCAGCACGGCTCTTATGGAATATTTAGGATTTTCAAACTTCCACAGAATTCCAGCTGCTCCAGAAAAAAACAAACCTTCAACAAATGTTAAAACTTTCCCCCTAAAGTTTTTACTGATTCTCCCAAACTGAGCTTTACTTTAAGAAATGTAAACTTCTAAAGATGATGGAGGTCCAAGTTTCTGCCTTTTTAGGAAGTTCTGTTTATTAAAGTGAAGTTCATGAAATAAGAAAACAACAAGAAGACACAAGACCCCCGTCCGTCCATCCATCCATCTGTCAATTTGTCCATCTGTCCATCTGTCCATTTTCTTTACCTGCTTCTCCATTCTGAGTCACGGGGAGTTGATGTCTGTCTCCAGCATCACTGTGAGAGAGTTGGGGGACACCTGGACATGTCTCCAGTCCATCACAGGGACACCTGGACATGTCTCCAGTCCATCACAGGGACACCTGGACATGTCTCCAGTCC